>NC_060123.1:579362325-579665356 GCF_021461395.2 Schistocerca americana | reverse complement strand
AAGCTATCCCAAAGCCAACAACAGGGACGACAGGCCGGCACTTGACATCTACCTTGCACCTTTATATATTATTTTAAAAACTCCTTAGGTGTCAAGGATGTACTGGGCCCAGGAATAAACTGAAAACAGTAATTTTGTGGCAACAGCAATGCAATGAACACAGAAATGTGGGTCTGCATTTTTGTGAGGGGTCTCGTGACACAGTTCATCAGGACCTACATGTAAGCAGTTGCATTGCACAAATTAGCTTCAGTCATTACAAGTAACCTTATGGTCCCTGAAACATCTATGAGAACACAAATTTATGCAATCGAACACATATGAGTGACGAAAGAGATAAAAGAACTAAACTTAGTTTAATACGTCAAACCTAAACGTATAATTTATACTGCAAAACGCTAAGAAGAGGAAACTTTTCAACAAGGTGTTCCATAGCTTCATGAGAGAAGCCTCCACGAAGGGTGTGTCCTGACAACTAAGCCCTACACATCCGGGCTTCCCCTGGGCGTCTAGGTATACCTAGACGGCTGATCCTCTCACACCAGAAGCAAACAAACATGCGAGTAAATAAACGGTCCTTATCAGAGCCAACTTTAACTATCGTATCTATAAATATTGAAGGCATATCATCAGCCAAAGAACATCTGTTATCCAACCTATGCCGTGACAAAAAATGCGACGTTCTGTGTATACAAGAGGCGCATAGAGATGAGCGACAGAGACGACCAAAATTACCGGGCATGAAACTAGCTGCAGAAACACCGCACTCTCAGTATGGAAGTGCTATATTTGTAAGACCAGGGCTTCAGATAATCAGTGCTCACTGCACCGTAGAAAACAACATCGAAGTCATCTCAGTGGAGCTGAGTAAGTGCGTGCTTACCTCTGTGTATAAGCCCCCTTCGGCTGCATTTTCCTTCACACCATCCAGGAACTTCCCTAACAGCAAGACGTCTGTAGTAATCGGTGACTTTAACAGCCATAGTCATTTGTGGGGATACTCTGAAGATGACGAAAATGGGGAGGCAGTCCTCTCCTGGGCTGAATGCTGCCAGTTGTCTCTTATACACGACAGCAAGCTACCCCCTTCCTTCAACAGTGGCAGGTGGCAACCTGGATTTAACCCTGACCTCCTCTTTGTGAGTGAAGACATCACACAGCTTTGCTCCAAATCAGTGTGCTTGCCCATACCAAAGACGCAACACAGGCCACTACTGTGTCAAGTTCTTCCAGCAATAAGGCCACAGGAGGTGAATTTCAAACGGAGATACAACTTCAAGAAAGCTGATTGGAAAAAATTTGCTAAGATGCTCGACAAGCAGATTAAGTCTGTGCGACCTATTCGTGAAGAGTATGACAGCTTTGTTCAAACTGTCAAACATTACTCCCGGGCATCAATTCCAAGAGGGTGTAGGACAATGTATCTGCAGGGTGTGACCACCTGAAACAGCTGCTCTGCTGGACGGATACTATCGACTATATGAAGAAAACCCTTATAGCGAGGAGACTTATCTGGCTGCGCAAAATACTCTCTCCTCAATCTCTGAGGCGAAGAGAGAACAGTGGATTAAACTGATGACAGAATGTGAGATGAGTAGAAGTAGTCAAAAGGCCTGGAGATTGTTACGACACGTTAACAATGATCCCTCCCAACCCAATACGCATACAAATGTGAAGGCAGACCAGATCGCACACCAGCTTTTGAAAAATGGTAAACCTGACCATACCAGTAAAATCAGGAGACGAACCCTGGAAAGGGAGCCCGAACAAGAGGGAAACACTCTGTCTCGACCATTCAGGGTGAATGAGCTCGACTTAGCTCTAAATAAGTGCAAAGTCGGAAAAGCAGCAGGGGTAGATGACATAAGAAGTGAACAGATCAAGAACTTTGGTCCAGGCGCAAAGTGCTGGCTACTCGAGCTAATGAATAATTGTGTCAAGAGCGGCAAGATACCAAAATCTTGGCGGAAAGCAAAAGTTATAGCTATACATAAACCAGGGAAAGACCGGGATGACCCCAAAAGCTATAGGCCAATCTCTCTCCTATGCCACCTGTATAAGGTATTGGAAAGGTTGATCCTCCAAAGAATTACAGATATGATAGAACCATTACTGATACCTCAACAGGCAGGACTCAGACAAGGGAAGAGCTGCACAGCACAGATGTTGAATTTGACACAGCATATAGAGGACGGCTTCCAAAGGCGGCAGATAACAGGAGCGGTGTTTATAGATCTTTCAGCCGCCTGCGACACTGTCAACCACAGACTCTTGTTGCTGAAGCTATACAACCTCACCAAGGACTACAAACTAACCTGTCTAATTAGAAATCTTCTGCAGAACCGAAAATATTTTGTGAAATATCAAGGACAAAGAAGCAGATGGAGGCAGCAGAAAAATGGGCTGCCACAGGGCAGTGTACTGGCACCCACCCTCTTCAATATATACACTAATGACCAGCCGTTACCAGAAGGAACACAAAGCTTCATACATGCAGATGACCGAGCAATCACAGCACAAGATCACAGCTTTGAGAGGGTGGAGCGGAAGCTAACTGATGCTCTGAAAGAATTAACTGCCTATTACAGGGACAATCAATTGAAACCAAATCCTTCTAAGACACAGACCTGTGCTTTCCACCTCCGAAACAGACAGGCTAGTTGAACCTTGCAGATAGATTGGGAAGGAACCTCTTTCGAACACTGTAAGACTCCAAAATACCTCGGAATCACTCTGGACCGTGCTCTTACATATAAGGAACACTGCTTAAAAACAAAGCAAAAAGTGGCTGCCGCGAACAATGTGGTTAGGAAGCTGACTGGAACAACATGGGGAGGACAGCCAGACACAGTGCGCACATCCGCATTAGCCCATTGCTACTCTGCAGCTGAGTACGCTTGCCCAGTATGGTGCAGATCTACACATACAAAGAAAGTTGATGTTGCTCTGAATGAGACATGTCGTATCACTACAGGTTGTCTGAGAGCCACACCTGTGGAAAAACTGTACTGCTTGTCCGGCATGGCCCCCCCGGACAAGCGAAGAGATACAGCAGCACGGAGTGAAATGAAGAAGGCATTAACATCGGAAGCCCACCCACTACATGGCCACCAACCGGCACAGCAAAAACTTGTGTCAAGAAAGAGCTTCCTTCACAGTACAGAACCACTCGCTGACACTCCACATCAACACCGGGAGAAGAGATGGCAGGTCAGATGCCAGCATCTGGAAGAGTGGCTGATCCCGCAAGATGTTCTTAGCCCAGGCCACACAGAGAAATGGTCCACATGGAAATCACTCAACCGCCTGCGTTCTTCTGTCACAAGATCCAAGAGTAATCTGGAGAGGTGGGGCTTCCAGGTGGACTCTCTCCAGTGTGACTGCGGAGCTGCCGTGCAGACATCAACACATCTACTACAATGCACATTACCTCCAACTGTGTGCACCATGGAGGACCTCGTAAACGCTACACAAAGTGCACTGGACGTTGCAAATTTTTGGGCATCCACTGTATAGATTAAAATTACCTTATGTTTGACAACACAATCTGTGTCTAATCATCTATTTCATTCTTGACGAGTTTAATTTATAAACCATAATGTATGTATGTATGTAGTAATGTATCTAATTGTTTTAGTTTGCTTCTGACACGATAAATAAATAAAAAAATAATATTGTACATACTGTACACATTGTACATACATAATTATTCAATTAGACGACTGCTGCTAGGGTCGCAGGCTGTTCAGTGCATCTGCTCTTCACTCTATAGCCTAGGTTTGCAATTGGTATCAGGTCGTTGTATCTTGCAGACACTTAACTTCTCGGTGTTTGTCGGCCGTCGGACACAGGGACAACATTCTTCCAAACAAACGACTTACCACTTGGTGTACTCCCCCCTTTTCCTTGTACACTTCCACCGGCTCACTTTCGGCTGCTAATTGTGATAAGCACTGTATACAAGTATTGTACTTGTGCCCTCCTGGTGCTCCTGTCAGGTTGGCACCTCAAGCGACGTTTGTGTTGTTTGGGCCTTAAATCGGCTCTGGTTGGAGAGACACTATCTCGTAACTCCGTTGAAAGTGATAACATTCACAGTACCTGGAGGCACATTAATTGGAATGTGACCACCCTTAACAGATTCCACGGCACCCTTTGCACACATGTTTATGCCATATGGCAAGCAGTGTTACCAAATGTCACGATTTTCTCGGCATTTACCCACTTCAATGAGTTAATGACCCGCCCCGCGTAAGCTTTAAACGGTTCGTCAAATGTCGCGACTTTTGGGCACTGCCAACAACTGTAAATACTTTTCATAATAGTATATCCAACTTCAGCAGCTGTACGTATATTTGTAGAAAAAGAAAGCAAAACAAAAATAAACAACCACATGCACAAAAGAAATTTTACTTTAACGGTTTCACATTTAATGACCATCTTCGTAAGACTCTCCACAAAAATATATCACAAACAAGTAAAAACTAAATAAGAAAACTACAAAAATTAAGAAGTAAAAGTTTAAAAGTTCAAGTAGAAAGAAAAGTCCCAGTAAATACTATACATACCACAGTAATAGCTATGGAGTCAGTCACTCAGCAGGAAAGTATGATGACAGAAATTGAACATAACAAATTAATGATTAGCAATTTAATACGCAAGTTTTGTTTTCAGCTATGGTGAGTAAACTAGAGGAAATTCATAGGGAAAATAAACAACTAAACGAAAAGCTGGCAAATTCTAATAACTAAATAGAAGAAACTGCTAGGAAAACTAAGAAGAAACTGGAAGAAAATAACCAAAATAAAAGAAAAGAGGAATGTGGTGGAGACACTACAGAACAGTTCACAATAGTTGTGAAATAAATTAACAAGAACAGAGCTGATAGGTTGGATAAATGTATTACGAGTACTAACCTAAATTTCGAGGTGGTAGACGAAAAAAGGGAGTCTATAAATAGCCAATAGCGAACAGTGGCTCAAAACTTGGAAAAATGAGTCACTACTGGGGAAGCAGCCGTAGTGAATCACAGTAAATTTATTAAAGAATTACAACAGAATGTTAAAATTGTATATAACAATTTCGGTAAGTAGATTGAAAAATGTAATGCATCAGTCACCAATGTAAATAAAAAAATAGATGAAACAGAGACAGCTTTATCTAATAGAATATATTCAGTGGAAACAAAAACTAAAGAGATATTCCCAAATGTAGCTAGTATTTAGAAGGAAGTCAGTGGTTTTACTAACAGAGACACTGATTCATACCGCTTAAGTTAATAAGAGACGGGGCTGATCCACCATGGTACACAATACACATCAGAACACTGTTGCAGAAGCAACGAAAAAAGCATGCTAAATTCAGAAGAACGCAAGATCCCCAAGACTGGCTAAATTTCACGGAAGCTCGAAATTTAATGCGGACGTCAATGCGACATGCTTTTAACAGTTTCCACAATGAAATATTGTCTCAAAATATCGTAGAAAATCCATAGATGTTCTAATCGTATGTAAAGTACACCAGTGGCAAAAAACAGTCAATAGCGTCACTGCGCGATAGCGAGGGAAATGTTACCGATGATGGTGCCACTAAAGCTGAGTTACTAAATTCAGTTTTCCGTAATTCCTTCACGAAAGAAGACGAAGTAAATATTCCAGAATTCGAAACCAGAACTGCTATTAGCATGAGTGACATAAAAGTAGATATCTTAGGTGTTGCGAAACAACTCAGATCACTTAAGAAAGGCAAGTCTTCCGGTCCAGATGGTATACCTATCATGTTCCTCTCAGAGTATGCAGACGCAATAGCGCCTTTCTTAGCAATCATATACAACTGCTCACTTGACGAAAGGTCTATTCCTAAAGACTGAAAAGTAGCACAAGTCACACCAATATTCAAGAAAGGAAATAGGAGTAACCCATTGAATTACAGACCCATAGCACTGACCTCAGTTTGCAGTAGGATTTTGAAGCATATACTGTGCTCGAAAATTACGAATCACCTTAAAGAAAATGACTTATTGATACATAACCAACACGGAATCTCAGATCGATCTCAGGGATCTTAGATCGATTCCATATTTCCAGATTTCCAGAAGGCTTTTGATACCGTTCCTCATAAGCGACTATTTATCAAATTGCTTACATATGGAATATCGTCTCAGTTGTGTGACTGAATTCGTGATTTCCTCTCAGAGAGGTCACAGTTCGTAGTGATAGACGGTAAATAATCGAGTAGAACAGAAATAGTATCTGGCGTTCCGCAAGGTAGTGTCATAGACCCTCTGCTGTTCCTGATTTACATAAATGATCTAGTTGATAATCTGAGCAGCCGCCTTTGATTGTTTACAGATGACGCTGTAATTTACCGTCTAGTAAAATCATCAGACGATCAGTTCCGATTACAAAATGATCTACAGAGAATATCTGTATGTGGCGAAAATTGGCAATAAGCACTAAACAAAGAAAAGCGCGAGGTCCTCGATATGGGTACTAAAAGAAATCCGATAAATTTTGGGTATACGATAAATCGTACAAATCTAAGGCCTGCCAATTCGACTAAATACCTAGGAATTACAATTACCACCAACTTAAATTGAAAAGATCACATAGATAATATTGTGGGGAAGGCGAAACAAAGACTGCGCTTTGTTGGCAAAACACTTAGAAAATGCGACAAAACCCATTAAAGAGACACCCTGCATTACACTTGTCCGTCCTCTGCTGGAATAATGCTGCGCGGTATGGTATCCTTACCAGATAGGATTGACGGAGGACATCGAGAAAGTGCAAAGAAGGCAGTTCGTTTCGTGTTATCGCGCAATAGGGGTGAGAGTGTCACTGATACGATACGCGAGTTGCGGTGGCAGTCACTGAAACAAAGGCGGTTTTCTTTGCGGCGAGACCTATTTACGAAATTTCAATCTCCAACTTTCTCTTCCGACTATGAAAATATTTTTTTGATACCCACCAACGTAGGGAGAAATGATCATCACAATAAAATAAGAGAAATCAGAGCTCGAACGGAAAGATATAAGTGTTCCTTTTTCCCACGAGCCATTCGAGAGTGGAATGGTAGTGAAGTAGTATGAAAATGGTTCGATGAACCCTCTGCCAGACACTTAAGTGTGAATTGCAGAGTAAACATGTAGATGTAGATGTAGACGTAGATATCTTTGCTGAAAGGGTTGAAAAGAAATTAGATTCAAAACTAAGTGATATTATTGCTGTAAATAATAATGTAAATAATACAAATGAAGATCACTGTTGAAATGTTTGTACTTTACACAATTTTTCGGCAAAAAGGAAACTTCAGCCAAGGCTTTAGTGAAACAATTCCAAAATCTACTACCAGTAAAATGTGATGAGAGGAAGAAAACTGGATGTGTTACAAGTAGAATGACAGGAGACGCTCTTTCATGCAGAAAGAAGGCTTATGAATCATGTCAAATGTATGATGAATTTATCGAAATGTTCTTAGACAAATACCAGTCGAATAGTACTCAAGGTAATGTTAGAAATAGCATCTTGCAGGGGAGAAATTCCTTAGACAGTGTGTATGATAGCAATAAAGACTGAAACACACTTCCCTGCAGAGTGAAAATTTCGTTCTTGGCGTTATAAAGATTATTTTCAAAGTTTCTGCGAGAAGAGCTAGTATTTAAATAACAAACTTAGTTCGAACCTTAAAATGTGTGTGAAATCTTATGGGACTTAACTGCTAGGGTCATCAGTCCCTAAGCTTACACACTACTTAACCTAAATTGTCCTAAGGACAAACACACACACCCATGCCCGAGGGAGGACTCGAACCTCCGCCGGGATCAGCCGCACAGTCCATGACTGCAGCGCCCTTGACCGTTCGGCTAATCCCGCGCGGCAACAGACTTAGTGAGGAAGCAGTTGTTGCTTTAGTACTGATCAAACTACCAGTGAGTGTTCAGAAAAAATTAATCGGCACATCGAAAAAGAAAACAGAATATATTTTATAAGTTTTAGACCAGCTAGATGCAAGTTCAGAGTCGATAACATAAAGTAATGGCTGGAGAGGAGTAAATTGGAGATCAAGAGAAAGTGATAATTTTAGGGAACAAAGCAGAGATCATAATGACCTGAGGGGACATAACAGGAATCAGATCAGGAGAGATGACGAGAGGCATTGCAGTGGGTTCAGGAGATGTGGTACAGGAAGCTGGAACTGAGGAGACACTAATAATCACAGTAGCAGACGATATCAGGAGCAAAATGAGAGATGTAATGATGACACGGCTAAAGAAACCACAAAAGGGGAGACCAGGAAAGGGAACACAAGAAAGGAGTTAGTTTGAGGTCCAAACACAAGATAAGATACAAAACAAATCATTGACTCTGACGAGGTTGATAAGGGAAATTCATGGGGATAATAGAGAAATTCTTTTTGAAGATGAAATAGTAAAGAGGAATACCAACTGGTTGTAGATGTAAAAATAAGTGGAGTTAAAACAATTGCCGTTTCTGATACAATTAGCAAGTTATGTGCTGTAACAAAAGAGCTCTATCACCAAATAATGGGTAGGAGTGAGGTACCAGTATTGGCATTACAAGGAACAGTAGGAGGAAACAGTCAGAAAATAAAGAATCAAGTGTGGTTGGAATTAAATTTTCAAGGAATTTTATTGGATGTTAATGTTTTGGTGGTCCCTAATTGTTGTATTGGATTCATAATAGGGGCAGATTTGTTGGTGGACCACACAGCAATTATGGATTTAGGAAAGGGTAGTATGACCCTAATGGTAAAAGTTACTCAGAGAGAAATTAAATCTGGTAACATGTTCAGTCCCGAAAGGAAAGCGCAGGACAAGTACTACCTAAAAATAATATTTGAGTGTTTTCGGTGGGAAGTAAATAAAGATGAAGGTATTCGACAGAGAAAAGGCAAACAAAATCAGAATGAGGTTGATTCAGGGGTAGTGAATGAAATAAAGAATAATGTAAAGAATATTGATGTTAATGATGCAAATGGGAAAAGAGAGCTAGGAAATGTGTTGTTAAAATATAAAGAAGTACTTTCTTATAGATGAGGATTAATGAAGGGAGAACCTTATGAATTTAAACTCAAGCCACATCAACCTTTTGAGACCACTTGTAATAGCAGTATCAAAACGGAGGCCATATATAAAGAAATACAGAGGATGTTATCTTTACAAATTGTAGATAGATTTACCGGCCAGTACAGTAACCCACTAGTTTGCATTAGCAAAAAAATGGTTCAGTGCGACTTATATTTGACATTAGGGTACTTAATAAAGTGATAGATTCTGAGAACGGAAGACCAGAAACTTTAGAGGAAATATTGCAGAAATTTGAGGGTGCCAATAAGTTATCTTCTCTGTACCTGACTACTGGTTATTGACAGATAAATTTTTGAAGGAACATATCTGGTTAGTGGGGTACCAAACAATAATATTGTGGAAATAACACATCCAGAGTTTCATGTAGTGAGGGAGTATACGGTGTAGTCAGTGTTAAACAATCCCATGATAATTAAATTCTCCAAACTCTGACTTTCCTGAATATCAGTTACAAGACGGAATTTCTCTATGGTAAGATATAAAGAGTACATTTTGTGGAAGACGCTGACACAACCACAAATGTCATTGGAAATACTAGTTATATTAAATTACTGAGAGAGAAAGTAGTTCTAAGTGTTTTTAAATAATATTATGTCCAGTTTATGTGCTTGTAAGAATAAGGCACGTGGTGAACGAACCTCAAGAGGATGTGGTGTGCCAGTGTATTGTAACATCAGCAAGGCCATTAAAGGGATTGCACAGGCAACGAGAGGCTAATAACATGTTTATAGCACAGCTGCCAGCCGAAATAGCCAAGCCATGTGATTATGTGATATGTCTGGGGTGATGTAAGCAGAGATACATCACAACTGTGACATTGGTAAACATAGCGACCCTTTTTGAAGTATAGCTAAGTCAACAATGTAAACCTAAGTAATTTAATAGCAATAGTTAATATTTTTTACTAAAGAGACAATTAAATAAAGCATATAGTAATAGAATAATAGAAACAGAATAATTTTTCAAGAATTAATGAAGTTAATAGACTGTCACGTAACTTTAGAATTGTTTATTATGTAATAATTATTTGAAAAGAATTCACTAACTGATGAAGGTAGTAGTTAATTAAAGGTTTTGAATTTTGACCACTTGAACAGAACCAGTACAGTTAGTTAGAAGAAACAGTCCAATGTTTGGGGAATGTAACTTAGTATTAATATTTTAGTTCCAAAATATGTGTCTTTGTTTCATATATCTATACGTGATGTCATCATGATGGGTACAACAATTCTGAGCACACCTACCCAGATGACGTGCAATGATAACCAAATCTGATGACTTGTCAGTAACCAGAGACACAATTGGAAAATGCATGAAGTATTGCTGCAATCATCAATCAACACAAACATCTCACCTAGAGCCAACGATTTCAGCTGGTGAATAATAGTGCTTCTTGCCAAATAAATGCGTCAGTGCAGTGATTTATCAAAGAACGACATTGATTCATTGCTACACAGTGCTCCACAAATTTCAATGGTGATCAGTGAAACACCATAGTAGAGGTTCTATGAAATGTTTTGTGTATTTTGTATATCTTGTGCCTTTAGTAAAATTCTGAAAATAATGCTGGAATGGATTGGTGTGGGACAGCCAACTAGCTGCTTGAAATGCGAGCTAAACGTTTGTAATAATTTTTTCTATATTTCTGTTAAAGTTAAAAAATTTGCTATTTGTTAAACAGATGTTACATCTTTGATAAATGTTTCAAAAGCTAATGTTTAATTGTTTTTTCCAAAAATATCTGACGTAATCCCTATAATTTGCTTTGTTGATATTTTTAAAGAAATTTGGTGAGTCAAAACTCAAAGATTATACAAATACTAATAATCCAAAAATATGAAAAGTGTTTTTGTGGGTGCAAATGTAATAAGATTTCATAAAACAATAGGTCTTGCATTCTAAGGATTTCTGTCAAACTACAAAAATTGTGTTGGGAGAGAAAATGAATATTTATAGTAACTGGCGTGAAACAAAATGACTTATGGTGTAAAGGTTGCTCCTAAGAACTGGGATGCCCTGTGTCTAATATTTCCGAAATTCCGATTTTCCTTCAACGAAGAATATCACAATCTGAAAAGATATTCCAAAAGGGGATGTGTAAATTGCCACTTATTTGCATAAAAGAACGCATTTTACTTTACTTCCAGTTTTGCTATTTCACATACGTGAAGTGAATGTATCAGCGCTGCAGTACGTACGGGGTAAGGAGCATACAGTAGGTTCCGACGCTGGCTAACAGAGGTGTTGGACATCTGGCACTTTCATAGTCAGTGGGATGAGGTGCCGAAGCAGAAATTGCTCGTGACGTCAGCAAAGAGAGGAATTTCATTTATTCTGGCGCGAGTCAACTAATTGTTATTCATAAATGTTTGCTAACAAAAGTTGCCTTTTGCCACTCAGACATTAGGAAGAGTCCACGGGTCATAAATATTATCATCCAGTAACTTTAACGTCAGGAAACGTTGTTATTAATAAGTAAATGAATAGCTTTGGCGTAACCGAAGATGTACGGTATTATACGAAGTATATAGATTGTACCCTCAAGTTACAGACAACGCTCCGTAGTCGGCAGTTGTTGATGGGATGTCTTTTGATCTAGTCATTTGGTAGACTGTGCTACCGTACTGTTAATAGTTAGCTTATAATCAATGTGAATAAGTTCATTTTAAAGTATTTCTGAAACAGTCACCATATTGGCTTCCCTTGCAAACTATTTGCACAAAAATCTTCGTCCCACTTCATTACGTAACACATAGACAGTAGTACTGTAATTTCAAAATCCGACGGCGCTGCTGCGGCCTTCAAGGCGATATAAAACTACCAGAGTATCTCCACAAAACAGGTAGAAACAATTCCTACGCAGCGGCTCAGTAAATCTGTTCAAAGACGGACTGGCTTAATTATCGCAAAACTCAGATGGGGAAGCGTGGGCAGCTATACTGTACGCCACTTATGCCATCATCTGCGGAACACCGGTAAAACTGGGGCATTTCTGGTGGATTTTTACGGGTGATGGTTGTTATGGCGTAAATTGAAGTGCCGGCACACCAGTCGAGAACGATAAAGAAGAGAAGGCTGCGGGAAGAGGTCAGCCAATCGCTCGCTGACCGACCTCTCTCAAGGACGACAACGCGACATCAGCGGCCCCTATGTGAAGAGTACATAAGGGCCGCGCCCGACTGGTCGCGGTCCAGTTGAAGAGCAGCTTCAAGATCTGCGAGTTCTGTAGCAGCATCGACACTACTTACTTTGCTTCTACAATCTCTGTAACACGGACATAGGATTGATGACACTGAAGGACATTGGTTATTGTTTGTGTCGCATTTTGCTTGCGACACATCTGTGTAACACAAAATTAAGTATTGTATCTATTTATTTAGTAATAAAAGTCATTAACATGGTTTGTTTGAATGTTGTCTTGTGATCCGAGAAAGCAGGTTTCCTAGACCCACCATATTGACGACTAGGCTGAATTTAACAGGGGTTCTTTTAACGGACAGGTATTTATGAAGGATTGAGATTCGTCACCACATGGTGTGGCACCACCTTCTCCAGAAGGGGTGGAGAGAACCAGAATCGTAAGTTGAAAATACTTGTAAGGTTGATGATCGAGGTGTGAAGGTAATGCCTTAGTATCAGGCTAAATAGGACGATACTTGCAGTGTTATAAGTAATGACGCTGAGGAAAAGCTTGCATAATTGTTCTTAAAAGTACGATTCAATTAGTGGAGACATTTCAGCCGAAGGAAAAATTTATGAGTATCAAATCGTTGCAGGTGCCTATTACCATGAAAGAAGAACCACCTAAACTGTGTACGACATCACTAAGAGTCAATGCACTTACATTGCCGAAAAATACAGGTTGGTTGTAAAAAGGAAAGGTATAATAAAGCATGGTAGTTAAAAGCATGGTCAACCTGTAAGTCATTGCAGAATAATAAAGGGGATTAGAGCTACCAAACAGTTTACCGAATGTGGTAATATTGCGAGTAGTTGCTATGTAAGCATAATTTTAAGGGTGTGTGTTTTAATAAAACGTAAAGGAAACTTCAATTTCGAAGGCAAAGCTCCAGATGATATGTCAAAGTAGTGGATTAAAAAACTGCCTGACATAATAAGGAAGGATTGTAAACTAGTGACAGCTTATAAGAACAGAAGTGGAGATAGCACAGCCGTGTTTCTTGTAGCAGATTGTACACTCTACTTACTCTTGAGGCATAAACTGCCAAACCTCCAGACCTACCTTTGTACCACATACGCGCAGAATGGTATAATGCTGTAACTAACAAGTACGAACTGAAATCAATTTTACCAATACATATCGTTAAAAATGGTTCAAATGGCTCTGAGCATTATGGGACTCAACTTCTGAGGTCATGAGTCCCGTAGAACTTGGAACTACGTAAACCTAACTAACCTAAGGACATCTCACACAGCCATGCCCGATGCAGGATTCGAACCTGCGGCCGTAGCGGTCTCCCGATTCCAAACTGTAGCGCCTAGAACCACTTGGCCACTCCGGCTGGCCATATCGTTAAAATATAGTAGTTAGTGAGAGAAAGATGTCGACAGTACTAATGAATAAGATATAGATTTATGTGAGAACAAGTAATGAGACTCACTCTCTTGAGATATTAACCGGCGTTTCTACATATAAACCAGTGTAAATATAAAGAAAGTGGAGTTAAGTTATTCTAGCCTGACAACAAAGTAAAATTTGGGATGAATTTCTTGTTGCCGGTAGGACTGTTGCGCAGCAGATCCAAATCCAAGGCACGCATATAATTTTTTGAATTTATTATTTGTCGCGGACGGTAGAGAATTAGATCCCTCTCGTACCGTTTGTCACAGGCGGTATCTGGGCCACGCAAAGAGTGCCATCGCTGTAGGAGGCAGGGCGCTGCTCGCAGTACATTTCCACGGTGTGCTGAGTCGCAATGAAGGAGCGCAAACGGAACACACTGGCACCAACCAATGTGGTTTTCTGCGAGCTTTGCAGTATGGAGTCGCATTGTGTAACCTCTGAAATCTCTAAATCTCTTTGTAAGTCGTCTTTCTTGAGGGCAGCAGGAACTCCATCTACAATTGTCAAAAAAGGGCATGAGAAGATAGTATTTGGATGTTCTAACATTTTATTTAATATTTTTAAAGATAAAAAACACCTCAGTGTATTTTATATGTTATATTCTGGAACATTTTTATGTAATTCCATCCATAGAGGCCACTATCGCCAGGTGGGAGGAAAAGTGATTTTTGCAGAGTTTTAAAGCTCTTTTGAAGCTCTTCAACAATATTAAACTGCTCATCTATGTTTCATATGTTATATTTAGGAATAAATTTTATTTGTTATATCAGTCTATGCACGGCAATGTTAAGAGCTACAGAGTTTGCTCCAGTCAGGGTCTTTATAAAAATGTTTTAAACTTTTTTTGAATATGTTTATAAACTTCTTTTAAAATATTTCAATGGTCTTATATTTCATACCAGTGTTTCATATGCTACATTTCGGAGAGTATTTTATAACTTACATTAGTCCACTTTCTACAGATGAAGGGCGCTTTTCAGTGGGTCAGTATTGCGCCAATCAATTTTCTTGACTTTTTTTTATTTAAATCCGTATTAGACTGGTTTAAGATCAGTTCGGTATTCGATGGGTTACTCCGTAATTAACAAATGCTACGTAGCACAACCGCTCCGTTGTAACTAATTTCCTAATAATTTTCAACCTTTATAGACATAAATCTTATACCGTTTGTAGTCTGAAATAACTGTAATCATTTTTTTTTTTTTTTTTTTTTTGCAATAGATCCAAAACCGGTCATGTGGAAATAAAGGAAAGCTATTGGAGACGGATTTTGGACAGTTTTATGTAACCAACAATCGCGGACACTCTTTGATGACGAGTAAGCCCAATTTTGATAAGCAGTAAAAAGTAGGCTAACTTTAGTTTCGAGCAGCTGAGTAAATATAAGTGTTTATGGTCAACAAACACAAACTAAATGCAACAGTATGTGGAATAGCTGTAATGTGTAAAATACCGCTAGTGATTCACTTGCTGTAAATAGCGAATTAGTGGCCATTTGATTATAACAATTTCATACTGTTACTATGAATGTCGCTGGTTATTTTTAACTTTGTATACATTACGAAACTAGTTATTTCTCTGTAACATAAGTATCGAACCATCCCCACGATTCTTTTCTTCCACAGTTAGTTTTGACCCTTCATTTTAGCTACTGATCAGATGTCGATTTTCTACTGCCAAAAGTAATAGCATCTGGCCCCGTAGTGTGTCTCAAGCGTTTATACAGCCGGCGTATTCCTGACAGCTCGCTGTTGACATTTCTATACGCCAGTTGGTGATGTGTTCTAAAACTTACCATGCAAATGGTATGACACGAATCGTATTTGGTGCCTTGCATATGTTCCGGTACTAGTCGTTTCGCTATAATAAGAGTATGCAATTGTGTCCGCGCTTCCTTTTCTGTACAGTCGTTTTATGTCCCTTCACATTAGCTGCTCATTGAGAATTGTTTCCGCGCTTACTTCCGACGCCATGAAGCGCTTCGCACTTTTGTTTGGCCGACGCGTTCCGTGGTACGCGATACTGACCTCATTACACGAGTTTCGGAGATTTGTTCCTAAACGTCCCATTCATAGCTCCACATGATGGATGTAGTGAGTTATTTTATGATTAACATGAAGTATTTTATATATTAGTTAATCGGTGGTTATGCACAGTTACATTTTCGTCTAGTATAGTATAGTTCGTCTAGTATAGTTCCGTGGGATTTCTTTTTATTTCTTTATCTTACATTTACCCCCACTCTGAGACCAACCAGAGGTTATGCGTGTCATCAGCTGAGTAGCTCCAGCTGCATATGTTGTTTGGTATCCTCGTGCCGTATTTGTACACGTACTATGATCCATATGTAAGCACTCACGAGCACTTTGTCCATTAATGCATTTTATTTTTGCATTTCAAATTGTTGTTGCATTTTTATAGGATTACGTTACTATGCTGCACACACCTGCTTATTTTTGACGCTCGCTGACAATGTGACAATTGTCAGAGTATGCCATCTCTTTGTCTTTAAAAATTTAAACTTTCTCGCAGTGTCAGAGATATTTCTAGCCTGCTGTGGTAAGACTGTTTGAGAAGAGGAGCGCATAAAATATTTCCCGCACAAATAGCGAAGCTAAAAAAAAAGTGAAAAAGGTCTGGCTTCAAGAAAAATTAAGCATAATCAACGGTTAAATGCACCTAACATTACAATTAAGCTGTAACAGTAATGTGGTTGTGCGACTCAAATAAATCGACTGTCCCGAGAGTTTCAGAGAAGACGCATACGATGGAAGAGTGGATAGAAGAAAGTCTTACGTGAAATAGTAAAGGAAGACATACGATAAAATTTTATACGGCACCCGGTTAACAGAGTGTAAGAGTGATGGAGTGAAGTTATACTAGCTGATGAGAGCTAATCAAATATATTTTCATCAGATGGAAGATATATTACGTTGCGAAAGCCAAATGACGAACTGTAGGCTCAACATCTGCAATCTACTGTATGCTACGGCGGGGAGAGTGTTTTTTCTTTCTTCTTTTGTGGCGATGAGTTGAGTCATCTGGTGTGGGAGAAATTACCTAAAATGGTAGGACATTAAACAAGAAGGAATACCTCAGCATCCTGAAGGAAAGTGGACTATTAGATTGCAAGTTTAAAAAAAAGATAAAAGTTTAATTTGGGGTATTCAGTATTGTAGGGGACACTAACGTGCAACAAAATGTATGAGAAAGCTAAACATTTGTTGTTATTTTCCAAATACATGAAGATATGTAGAATAGTTGTTGAAAACTTGTTAGATCAATCATAAAACAAAACGCACAAACAAGTGTTACTACACAGAGCTACAGTCTATGTTGCTAACGCAACCTTTACAAATGCTACCCGTATTGGCTGAAATCCACTGCCTTTTGCAATAGGTGCAGTTACGTATTTACCTGCCATTTTCTCAAGTGTGTGGGACGCGTCCTAGATAGGACAATCAGGGGAAATTGAACGTATATAGAGAAGGAGAGCATGAAAGTTATCAGGTTTGCTTGACCTTTGAGAGAGTGTTAGAAAAGCGCTGAATATAGCCGCAAACTAGAGAAACGGTTGTGTAGGCTTCCGGGACGAGATTCAAGATGATTAAAATTCTTCTAGATGTTGTAAAGAATAAGTGTATGGAATAGTTTAAAATATCAATTATTAAACTTTTTCTGAATGGGGACACTATCGCGAGTTCCGCGCACCACGACCACCATTCCAGTATTGAACAAAAGGAGGGTCAGCATTGGTCGTTGAAGTATAAATCTCTTTTTTTGTTGCAAAAAGTCACTGCGCGACCATTATCGGTGCAGGTGATAATACAAGAATAAAATAATCAGGCTGCAACATAACATTCTACGTCTGCCCAACTATACAAGCAGAATATACTGGAGAGATCGTTTTCATCAACGTATCTAGTATTATAGCCCTGTGGATTCGTAAATACAAGCAGTAAAGTTGCAATATCTATATATACCAATGAAGAGTATCTGTCATAACAAAGGTGCAAGTGCAGCTGGACTAGCTGGTTACAATAACCAGCGCAGCTGTGCTCAGAGCCAACACGGCACGCAACAGCACCTTCTTTAATGAGTATTATTAGAGAATCCTTAATGAACGAAAGTATAATCAAGTATAGTATCTAATCCACGCACAAAATGGAAATGAGCGTATGGCGTCAGTGATCGGGAGTTCCCAGTCGGGAAGGTCGGCTGCCAAGTGCTGATCTTATTGAGTGCGACGCCATATTGGGCGACCTGCGCGTCGACAATGGGGATGAAATGATGATGAGGACAGCGCAACACCCAGTCCCTGAGGGGAGAAAATCTCCCTCGCCAGCCAGCAATAGAACCCGGGCTCCCGTGCAAGGCAACCCAACGCGCTGACCGGTCAGCTAACCGAGTGGACAATCCAGGCACATATCAGGAGCCTTAAACGTAAAGATCTGTAGGATTACATCATGAAATTATAAAACTACCCGCGCTCACGCCTTCTAGCGTGTGCTTCAGGAACGATGTCCCAAAATATATAGTATAGTGTGTACCATCTAGAACACAGTACTGCAACTACTATATCATTTCGTCATTTACCACAAGATTGTGAACTCCAATTGGGCTCTGCGAAGGACTCGTCTCTTGGTTCAAATCCTGGTCCAGCAGTAAAATATTCTAAATTACATTTTAAGCCCTAGCACATGCACAACGAACTACCGCTGAAATCTAATTTTCATTTTTAATGTATCTCCATGTGTTGCAAAAAATAACAATAGGTGTCGTTATTTTTAGTCAGAGATCCAAACACCTCAATACTGGTGAACCAGCAATTGATACTTAATGTCTATTCTCGGACAGAAAATGATGGTATTTGCCGGCTTCGATTTCTGGTCAAGTAAAAGGAAATGTACCCTCATTCCAGATTCAGATAAGTCGCTGTTGTTGAAAAAAGTCGATATGTAACATCTGTTTGTACATAGTTAACAATAGGATTACGTGCTGGGACCGAATCCCTGTCACAGAACTTTACACCATGGCATTTCAGTTTTACCCACGTGTATGCAACACTTCGTTAGTTGCGAATGAAAGTACTTTAAAAGTCTTCCGTCGTTATTTGACAGGGAGATAAGGATCCTGATAGCATTCCAATTTAAGCACAAAATTTTCATATATTTTGAAGTTCAGATTTGGTAACTGATACTGGCGAAAACTTAGATATTTCGTGTCTCTTTACACCTAGTCAGCAACGACGATCGCTGCCGTGATCTGGTCTGTCAGCAACGAAAACTTTGCTTAGTTAACAGCGGCTATAGTTGCAGGGTTCCGAACCAGACCGAGAACAAAAAAATTCGTCTTATTATTTAAAGTTAAGACACGTGCAGAAATAACTGTTCATTAATCATGAGGACAGTGAAGGTATTTTTTCTCTGTTAAAGCCGAGGTTTCCGCCGACTGCTTGCCGCTGTTAATCGCGTTTTTCTTTGCTGCTTACACCAAAACTCAGTTTATACAAAACTTCTCGCCATAGGAACAAAGTTTTCCACGTGTGGTACAATCTTTTAGAGAGCAAAAATACTTCGAATTTTGATAAAATTTATGTAGTCTAATTAGCTGTCAAAATATCTTGTTCACAAAAATGTGTAATTGTGTCAAAGTATTACGAAATGATTTACGTGATAGAGTTAGTTGTCTCAGGTTTCTAATGAATGTGGTAATCCTCTTGAAACTTTACATATTGTAATAACATGAGTTTACAAGGTTGATGGTTCAGATGGCTCTGAGCACTATGGGACTCAACTGCTGTGGTCATCAGTCCCCTAGAACTTAGAACTACTTAAACCTAACTAACCTAAGGACATCACACACACCCATGCCCGAGGCAGGATTCGAACCTGCGACCGCAGCGACAGCGCGGCTCCGGACAGGAGCACCTAGAACCGCACGGCCACCGCGGCCGGCTACAAGGTTGAGGAACGTCTCATCTGTAATATCATGATTTCTATTCTATGCAATACCGTGGTATTATTTTACAACTAGATTGCTTGCCATAAAAAGGATAGACAAACGACTGTACCGCAAAACGCAAAGAGATTAGGGGACCTGCAACACAGCAAAGGTATGTGGGCCGCATGCAAAACAGGTAGAACATAATTCAGGTAATTTGGTTACTTTTGTACATGATAGTATATATATATATATACTTACTTACTTATCGCGAATGGACCCAGAAGGATCACGCAAAGCTTTCTGACGACGTTTCTTCCATACTTCTTTCATTCGTTCTCCATGTTTTCTTTTTCTTTCTTCTGTCCATTTTGTTCCTGGTCTCTTTAGTGCTTCCTTCTCCGACAATACAATCCACTTTTCCACCTTATTTCTGAAATTTTTTCTATCTTTGACATCTTTAAGTTCAATATTTGCTTTTTGTAAATCTAATTTTACTTGGCTAATCCATGGTGTTGTTGATTTGACTTTTTCTATGTAAGTGAGAATTCTGTTGGTGAGTCGTATGGGGGGAAGTCTAGTGACATGTCCATAAAATTTTAATCTTCGCCTTCTTATGTCTGCTGCCAGGTTTGATATAGTTTCTGTGGTTCTTCTTGATTGTATCCGGTATCCTTCTTCTGTTAATTTTGGACCTAAAATCTTTCTCATAATTTTGCGTTCTTCTTTTAGTATTTTTTCTAAATCACATTTTGTGTGGAGTGTGAGCGTTTCACTAGCATATAGTGCTGCTGGCTTAATTACTGCGCAGTAGTGTCTGATTTTTGTGTTCGAGGAGATGCATTTTTTATTGTATATTTCATGTGTCATACCATATGCTCTCTTCATTTTCTGTTGTCTGATCTTCTGTGCAACTTTCTCTCCTCCGGTTGGCTCCAAAATTTCACCTAGGTATTTAAAATGTTTTACTCTATTTATTTTTCCATATTTTGTGTTCAAACTGTTTATATGGAATTTCGTACAGAAAAATTCTGTCTTTTGAAACGAAATTTGTAAACCTACTTTATCCGCGCATTCCTTAAGGATCTCTATTTGTTTGGTGGCGATTTCTTCATCATCTGCAAGTACGGCCAAGTCGTCCGCGAATGCTAAACAAGATATCTCCACGTTGTCTTTGGTTCTACCAAGATGGATTGGTTTCCAGTAGGATTGATTTTTTAATTCTTTTTCCCATTCCTTAATGACTTTATCCAGGACTATATTAAACAGAAGTGGAGATAGCCCGTCACCTTGACGTACTCCAGTTTTTATGAGAAAAGGTTCAGAGATTTCTCCCCTGAATTTAACTTTAGATACAGTGTCTGTCAGTGATTCTTTGATAAGCCTTAGTGTTTTGGAGTCAAGTCCAAGTTCCTCTAAAATGTTAAACAAAGATTGCCGGTCAATTGAGTCATAGGCTTTCTTAAAATCTACAAATGTACAAATTATGGGGGCATTTCTAATTGCTTTGTGTTTTAATATTGTCTTTAAATTAAATATTTGTTCTATGCATGAGCGACCGTGGCGAAAGCCTGCTTGATAATCACCAATTTGGCGTTCCAGCTGCTCTTGTGTTCTTTTCAGCAGGCATGTTGAGAGAATTTTGTAGGTGACTTGTAAAAGTGAGATTCCCCTGTAGTTATTGACATTTGTTCTGTCTCCTTTTTTATGTAGCGGGTGAATAAGGGCACATTTCCAATCCTCTGGTAATTTTTCTGTTTCCCATATTTTTGTTATTATTTTTGTGAGCTCTTGCAACGTCTTTGGTCCTAGGTTTTTTAATAGCTCTGCAACAATGCCATCTTCGCCAGATGTTCTATTATTTTTTAAGTTTTTAATGTGACATTTGATTTCTTCCTGTGTTGGTGGTAATGAATCCGGTTGAGCGTTGGCACTGATTTCTTTGGGAAACCTTAAACTAGGTTCTGGGCAATTTAGTAGGTTAGAAAAATATTGAGCCAATACTTGACAGTTTTCCTGGTTTGTTAGGGCTAATTTACCATCAGGTTTTCTGAAACATAAATTTTGAGGGATATATCCTCGTATTTTATCTGCGAAAGTTCTGTAGAAGTCTCTTGTATTATAGTTTTGGAAATTTTCTTCTATGGCATCCAGTTGTGCCTTTGTGTACTTCCTTTTTGCTTGCCTAATGGATTTTGAAACATGTTTTCTAACCTCGTTAAATAAATGTAGACTTTCTTGTGATTTTTTACTGTTATATTCTTGAAATGCCTTTTTTCTCCTTTCCAATGCATTTTCACAGTCTGAATCCCACCAAGGGTGTTTGAATATCTTTTTCAAGGGAATAGTTTCCTTAGCTATTCGCGTGATTTTAGAATGAAATTCTTCCCATGTGTTTGCCTTTTCCTTCTCCCATTCTTCTTTTACTTTAGATTCTTTAATCTTCTTGGTGTCATATTTCTGTATTTCTGTTTTCTTCTGATGACTTCTTCGTGCTGTAAACTTGATTTTAATTCTAGTTAGGTAATGGTCTGAATCAATGTTTGCTCCTCTGCGTACTTGGACGTCGTAAATTTCTTTTTGTACGGGGTATGAAATCGCCACATGATCTATTTGAAACTCGCCAATTTGTTGTATAGGAGATCTCCATGTCTTTTGTTTTCTTGGACATTTTCTTAGAGATGTTGACATTATCTTCAGGTTATTCTGCTTACATAGTTCGACGAGCCTTGTACCATTTTTATTGGTAAATTTATGTGCAGGATATTTGCCTACGGTTTTTTGGTGGATTTTCTCTCTACCAATTTGGGCATTAAAATCGCCGAGTAGAACTTTTGTATCATCTTTTGGAATCTTGGCCATTATATTCTCCAAATTTTCCCAGAACTTTTCTGTTTCTATGGGGTTTTTCTTGTTGTCTCCGTTTGTGGGAGCATGAACATTAACCATTGTGTATGTTTTGTTGGCACATTGTAAGCGCATCGTCATTATCCTATTATTTACGGGAGTAACTTCCTTGATGGAGCTGAGCACGCTCTTGTGTATGATAAACGCCATCCCGAGATGGGGGGCTCCTCTTCCGATTCGTTTATCCGTCTTGCTCTTAAAGATGCGATAGTTGCCATAATCTGATGTTTCTTCATCTGTAAAACGTGTCTCCTGTAAAGCTAGTATTACTATCTTTTGCTTTTCAAGTTCTGTTGTAAGGTTTAGAAGTTTTCCTGGTTGGATTAATGTATTTATGTTAAAGGTTCCAATGTATGTAGGTGTTTTAAGTGGAAGTTTGCCAGAGAGCTCCGACTTTCTCTGATGTAATCGTGTAAGTCCAGGTTCCCCAGAATCCGAATTCCTGGTTGCCATCTGTTGATGGGTGGATTGGTTACCACCTGGGGTAATGTTGTTATTACTTGCACGAGTCATACGTGCTTGTAATCAAGTTGGTCCAGTGTTTCCACTGGGTGTTTAGAACCAGGGATTGTTAGTTCCTGGCGCATTATGACCAGCCGCACATTGTGTGAACAGACGCTGACCAGGATGCCGATGGTTCCCACTTCAGACGCGTCCTGGATTTGGGTGTTGACAGTGCTTATTGTAATGGCGGCACTTACTCGCCATGACACAGCAACGTCTTCGGGTTCTGTGGTTTTTGAATGAGTGTGACCCTTGCCAAAAGTCACCCTCCCACACCCTCGTGATGCTCCCGCCTCGGTCCGGGACTGCTTATTTGGGTTTCCCCTTATTCGCAGCTGTCCACCATATCTGATGGATCGTTCGCTATCCGCCACCTGCGACCCGCCCTGTACCTGAGGCTCGGCTAGGGTATATATATATATATATATATATATATATATATATATATATATATATATATATAAGATCCGAACGGTTTGCGTTAGAACGTCCAGACAGCACAGTTGGCCGCGGGGCAAGATGGTACGCGCTGTGTAGTTTGGTTTAGCGTCGAAGCCCATTTTCAGTTGGATTGGTTCGTCAGTAAGGAAAATTGGCTTTGGGGAACTGAGAATCCGCAATTCACGATCGAGAAATCTCTTTACTGTCAACGGATGACTGTATGGCGTGCAGTGTCCAGTCACGGTGCGATATTTCTTGATGGCTTGGTAACTACCGAACGATACGTGAATGTTATGGAAGATCCCCATTATCGAAAGTGACCCTGATTCCGAAACGATGCGGTTTATGCAAGACGGAGCCCGACCCCATCGAAGTACGACTGTGTTTGACGTCCTGGAGGCGCACTTTGTGGATTGCACTCGGCCAGTGGAGTATCCAGAGGCTACTGGCATGGGCCTCGATTGGGCGCCATATTCTCCGGATCTGCACACATGCGACTCCTTTTTGTGGGGCTATATTAAAACTATGTGTACAGCAATAACCGCAAAACCGTTGCTGAGCTGAAAACAGCCATTCAGGAGGTCATCGACAGCATCGATGTTCCAGCACTTCAGCGGGTCAGGCAGGATATTGCTTTTCGTTTGCGCCACATCATCGCCAACGATGGAAGACATATCTAACATGTGATAACCTACAACCAAATATCTGTAGTGAGGTTTACATGTTGAATAAAATGTGTGCACTGTAATCTACCCCCTCCTGCCGACTACCAAGTGCTGTCCACATTTGTCTTTTGTGAAGAGGAGCTAAGATTGCAATAAACTTTCTGGTTTACTTATCTTTTTACGTAGAGTTGACTCCAGTTCTTTTTGTCTATGTGTCTGTTGAAGCTGAAATCCTCACATTTTAGGTCCTCATGGTTGAATTGATCTAAATAAATTTGAAGGTGCTTGCTAAAGAATTTTTGTTGTCACGTTAATATATTTTGTCACATGTTAGTATGTCATACGGACTTTTGATTTTTCGCGCAAACAAATCCGAAATTACATTGTCGCACAAAACACAAAGATACGTCCGATCACATCAGAGACATGCTTACTACTATCACACTCTACGGAAATAAACATATTCCAAAGGATTTACAATTTTTCTTAACAAATGAGCTTTTACTAGCTTTTATTCCGATTATTATTTCATGAATGAATCTAGACATAAACGTAGTAACCAGTACAGTATTGCGTAATTAGTAATGGAAATTTTAACTGTGCCATTAGTTCGTAATTTCAAATATTTCTAACAAAATAATTTTAACTGTATGTTCAGAACTAGTACTTATCGATTATAACTTCTAGAGTAAAATATTTTTATAAAGTAATTCATTTTCATAAATTTTAGCTTGAAATATATCTTACTGTGTATAAAATTACATTAAAGTTTTCAGAAAAGCAGCTGAGATAATACTGACCTGTCGAAAATTCGAAAAATATTACTGGTATCGACAACTACTGTTAAGGAAAAGTAATGCTAGACGAGGATTTCCGGTTACTGCACGCCGTAGTTTGTAACTAATTTACGTTTTCTTTCATATAGTTCAATAATTGTCACCCTACATATATCCGCCAGTTTAGCTGAGTGGTAACGTTTTAGCCTACCATCAGCTGGCCCGGGTTCGATTCCCGGCCGGGTTGGAGATTTTCTTCTCTCGTGGACTGGATGTTGTGTTGTTCTCATCATTATCTCATCACCACTGACAAGCAAGTAGCCCAATGTGGCATCACATGAAATAAGACTTACCACTGGTGACCGAACTTCCCCAGATGGGGCCACCCCGCCATCAATGCCACAAGGGCAGACTTTAGGGACAAGTTCCTTACATCAAACAAGAAGAAAATGTCTAGTGAATAAGGGTTCCAAAGTACATACCTGTAGAGATATGAGCACTTGCTCATCTCTGATACTATGAAATGCGTCTCTTCTACTGCAAGCTCTTTGTTTTTCAGATTCCGGAAGCTAGTAGTACGAACGACAAAAAGAAAAATATCCCGTAAACACTAGATCTAACATTTATTCCTTTAGAGCTATGAGCACATGTTCATTAGAAGAGATGTGTTTCATTTAAGCGAAGATGAAAAAATACTCATAATTTTAAAGTATGCATTATAGATCCCATGTTTTCTGGGCATTTTTTATTTGTTTATAAGGAACGTGTCCCTAAATTCTGTCGATGCTATTTTGGGACTCCTGTTGTAGAGGGTGTGAGTACAAAATATTTCTTGCAAGAACGTATGTGCAGGAACGTACCGTTTTGGAGCTACAGCCGTCTCGAAATATGTCTCATAGGTACATATGTAACAGGCTAGTAATGGTGGGGAGTGATTACATCGGATCGGCTGATGTCATTTGATGTGTGTCCTAAGTCACTGACGTGGTTCGAGCATCTTTCACGTATCTGTGAGTGTTAGAGCAACATGGTTGCGTACACGTTTGCAAAATACACCAACATGATCCTCCTGAATGGTGAAGCTAAAATTAAGGGGCTCCGGAACGCCCTATACTTGCAATATTAAAATAACGCTTACAAATTACATCTTTCCTCACAAAGCATTTGAGGTAGGAAGTTGAACTTTTTACAGATTATTTATTGGAATATGGGCTACAACTTAACACAGTGATTTTACAAAATTTTAGTTCAGTTATTAAAGATGATTTTTTTTTCAATTGTAATGAAAATTCACAACTTTTTTTTGCAATTTTTTATTTATATATTCAAAAATATACAGTTTTTTGGAAAAAGGCTGTGTTAAATTATGCAGAAGGTACTGTGTAACATTTACTGAAAGTTTGAAACAAATATGTTTGGAAGATCCTTAGAAAACATGTAATTAGTATGAGAAAATAAAAGTTTTGGGAATCGAGCGACAAAGATTGGATTAACTTTTTAGTGCATTCCAGGTCCATAGGATGGATTATCTTCATCCTCTGCAAACTCCTCCTCCAGCTTCCTCTTGTTCCTCCTCCTGTTTACTCTTGCTTGTATTTCTAGACTCTTTACAGCCTTGTCTGCAGCCCGAAGGCGTTCCTTGTCTAAAGCAAGCATCGCTCGTTGTTGTGTTCGTAGATTTTGCTACCATTTTCTTCAGTTGCAGTTACTGCAACACTGTTCCAAAAGGTGGTCATGTATGAACGCTTATCACATTTCAGTTGTATTTCACTAGCAAGTCCTACGTGCTTTATTATGGAGAGTTCCAGACCAACTTCACTACAATGAATACATCTTACACAGTTTGAAAAAATTCCTTTGAGAACCGACATATCAAATATTTCATTCACATCCGATTCGCCCATAAAACATTCATAGTTTTCACTCATTGAACCAAGCTTCTTCTGTGAAGTATTTTCTTTCCCACTTTGACTGCTATGGGCAGGTGTACTTGAGAGATTAGGTTCACTCACTTGGTTATCGTCTTTATTGTTTACAGTAATAACACATACCTTTGGCTTTCCAACATTTCTCTTTTTCTTAAAAGCCTTCAGAGGATTTCTAATAACTTTACTTTTACTCATTATTATACTTCAACAAAACAGAGACTCAAGAAATAGAATTAATTACGAATATTTTCGAGATAACGACAGAGTAAATAAACATGAAACAATCGACAATCACACCAGCGATATATATTGAACCATCACAGGTTAGCCACAACACATACTTTATCTCACATCACTAAAATGTACCTGATGAACACGGACGTTAATAATAACACCATTTGACAGCAGTTTAACAGCGCCACAGTGGGTCACGCCCATGTAGAACACATTTCAAAAATTTTTTTAAAATAGTTGTAGTCTTCGGAATTGAATAAATTATATATCTATTAAAAGGTAATAATCTGCAGATTCAGAAAAAGCAAAAAAGTAAAAATTGAACTTTTCATGGTTTTGAGCCTTTCCAGAGCCCATTAATGGAGGAACTACTCGTCACCTTTGTCAAGAACTTTCTCCAAAACGTACGACTCCATCACATATCCTTTTCGCCACAATTACGCAATGGCCTCGAGAAACGTGTACCTTCACCATCAGCAGGCGTCGCTATGGTACTCCGAGGAGAAGCCACACAAACAAACTGGAGGAGGGCGAACTGCATCACGTTGAAGAGAATCCGTCAACGAGTACATGAGGAATTTGTTTGCCTATTAATGAGTGGAATTGTAAAACAAGTGGTGTACTGGGTTACGCTTAATCAGTTACTTCTAAAAGTGGTCGCGTAATAATATGTTTTCAAATGTTTGTAGCAGTACTTTTTCGAACATGAGTTCCTATTTAGAATACTCTTATGTTCAGAAAAAGAAAACAGAACGGCTTCAACGACATGAGACAGGACGTGCATATTCACAGGACATTAGTATATTCTGTTGAAGTGATTAGCATTTCAGTCACCTCGGTTCAGCATGTGTCCTGTTGCCTAGCAGGCACTGGGTGCGCCATGGGCCCTGATAGCTTGTTCAGTGCGTGATGGCATTGACGCGTATAAGGCGCGAATGGCGTCCTGTGGTATAGCCATTCATGCTGCATCAAATGGTTCAAATGGCTCTGAGCACTATGGGACTTAACATGTATGGTCATCAGTCCCCTATATCTTAGAACTACTTAAACCTAACTAACCTAAGGACATCACACAACACGCAGTCATCACGAGGCAGAGAATCGGACCCCGGAACCCTGGCGCGGGAAGCGAGAACGCTACCGCACGACCACGAGCTGCGGACCATGCTGCATCCACCTGGTTCTAAATGTCATCTGCGGTGGTCGGCACTGCGTCACAGCACTGCACCTGTCATTTCACCAGAGCACACATTTTCGATTGGCGACAAATGTGGTGATCTGACGGGCCAGGGCAAAACGCTGACATCAGCATTGTACTGCTGAAAAATGGCGCTTGGGGTGTTGTACAGAAAGAGTGTGGCTATGGGTCGCAAGGAATTCATTCCCGTAGGCCATACCGGTTACAGTGCACGAAATACACCAGCTGTGACTTTTGGTTGAACCCAATAATATCTTACACCATAGGGCCTCGAGTTGGAGCTGTATATCTTGTGCGAACACAATCACTGTCATGCCGCTACCCCTTCCTTCTGCGAACCAAATGCGGCCATCATTTCCAACAAGGAGAACGTGGATTCGTCCGGAAACACTACTTGATGCCATTGCTGTCCCCTGTGACGTCGTTTCATACACCATTGCCGTCTAGCATGTTTCTGCACATTCGTGCGGAGACATGGACGACTCGCACGTAACCCTTGCCGTAATAAACGTCTACGGACTGTCATCCCTGGTAGTGTAGGACGTGGTACGCGTCCACTGTTGCGCCAGAGCCGAGGTGAACGCAGACCCGCTGTGCAATTAGGATGAGGTGTCGATCTTCCAGGGGTGGTGCGACCTGTCCCATCTCATCGATTCTGCCCGCACCCGCTGCACTGCCGAAACACTTGGTCATACACGAGCACCAGTTTCCCGGATGTATGCGTCACTTCTCTCATGCCAATGATGCGCCCTTTCAAGCTCACTGATTGAAGCATACGTCTGCGAGGTAACCTGCACGTCCACTCAAGTCACATTGATTCATTGCCTTCGGTTTATAGCGACAACGAGAGCTACAGGCACTTGTTACCGGTAGGAGGTATTTACGGAGCGATATCGGTGTTGACCTTGAAACCGCGGTCGGTATGTTCCAAACGCTAATCATTTTTGTGAATATGAACGTCTTACCTCTAGTCGTTCAAGGTGTTTGTTCATCTTGGTAATGGGTGTACATCTCAATTAGTGTTAGAATTTGAACAAACTTTAGAGTACTTCTGAAGCTCGATCACAATGGAACGAGGGCAATGTGAGGAGGACACCCTAGATACTATAAGCAAGAGCTCCAATCCTCTACTTAGCACGCAAGTGTGCTGCAGACTGAGTCACTTCCATCTCACGGGATCTGGCTCCCCGCGCATTGTTCGCTGTTTGCGAGGCGCGCCGGCTCTGGGTCACAATAGCCATGCTCCTGCTACTCACAGAGAGAAATGCCGGTTTACGGCGGCGCGGCGGCACCCTCGGTGGGGGGGGGGGGGGGGGGGGGGCAGCTCGTAAACGCGTCCTGCGGCGGTGGGAAGCTCACAGGTGGCGGGCAGAGGGTGAGGGGCGGCCGCACCCCGCTACACCCTCTGCCTGCGCCACGTAAAGCGGGCGGTTGCTGTTACCCCGCCCCTACCCCCCTCCTTCGCCCAACCACTGCCACACTAACAACCTGCCGCACATCCTAGCGTCCTCCCGACGTCTCACGAAACGCCGAACCTTAGTGCCGAACGAGCCATAGCGGCCGGCTCGCCATACGGAGTACAGCGTCTTAGAGACGCGTCTAGCGGAGCAGACCATAAACAGGAGCTGTGTGCGTCGCTATGGGCTACTGCTGCGAATGGGATGCCACGTTAGGTGATGTTTTTTTTATTTTATTTTTATTTAGTTTCAGTGTCCGGACCATGTTATGTAGTGTCGGAAGTTTGGATATTTGTGTGTAGTACTTATGGGACCAAACTGCAGAAGTCTTCGGACCCTAGGCTTACACACTACTTAATCTAACTTAAACCACGCGAGGGAGAAAACACACACCAATGCCTGAGGGAGGACTCGAACCTCCGACACAGGTAGCCGCCCAAACCGTAGCAAGGCGCGTCAAACCGCGCGGCTATCACGCGCGGGTGACGTGTCGGTGTAGTTGTGGTAGTAATTCGTGAATCTTCCTGCTGACTTTCTTCTGGTTTCGCTGTGCTGTCACCAATAGCAGGAGCAGAAAAGGGTTCCAAAATGGAGCCCTATGTCGAGGTATGTTGTAAATAGGCTGTTTAGGTTTTTATGTTGGTAACACCACGTAGCACTCTGTATGAAAATCACTGATTGTGCTGTGTGAAGTCTGTGGCTGGTTGGCATTGTTGGAATATTCGCTATGGTAGTGTTGGGCAGTTGGATGTGAACAGCGCATAGCATTGGGCAGTTGGAGGTGAGCCACCAGCAGTGGTGGATGTGGACAGAGAGATGCCAGAGTTTTGAGAGGCTACTATAAGCGGACGATCTGGACGTGTGTCTGCCAGAAAAAATATTTGTTAAGATGGATGTGAACATATATACATTGTTTGTTCTCTATCAAAATCTTTTAATTGCTGACTATACCTATCAGTAGTTAGTGCCTTCAGTAGTTAGAATCTTTTATTTAGCTGGCAGTATTGGCGCTCGCGGTATTGCAGTAGTTCGAGTAACGAAGATTCTTATGAGGTAAGTGATTCATGAAAGGTATAGGTTATTGTTAGTCAGGGACTATTGAAAGTCAGATTGTGCTGCGCTAAAAAATATTGTGTGTCAGTTTAGTGATGATAAGAATAAGTAATGATAGAAATGTCTGAGTACGTTCATTTTTGCTCAGCTGTTTGAAAATCAAATAACGGAAGAGTTTTTCCAGCACAGCCATTCATAATTTTTCAAACGGGACGTTTCAATGTTAAAAGTAAAGATGTCTCACTATGTTCCACACTGCTGATAAAACTGGCCCAACGTCTGCTACAGGTGAATATTCAGTCCCCACCGGTGAGCACACACAGAAGATGAGGCAAAAGGAGATAGTTTAAGACTTCAAAGCCGATAGTGGCAAAGCGTAACAGGGAGCAAAATTGGCGATCCGAAATTATCAACGCGTAGGTTGCCATGGTTCTCTTAAATTTCTTCTACGAGTACACGATCGATGTTTCGACTCCTCTGCTGGGATGTTATTCACGATCTTCTGTTCTCGGTGTGCTGAACACTCTTGTATTCTTCTTTCACACGGTGCTTAATTTGGCTGTCAAATTACTGTTTGCTAGGTTTGTACATTTTCTTAGAAACCAATCCAGAAGACTTACACTATTCAAGAGACATACACGGTGTGCACAAAACTATGGAAACACATTACCATGGCTAATACGGTGAAGGAAAGTCATTGGCATTCAAAACAGCTTGCGATCGTCTCGGAATAGCTAAATACAGGTCCTGCATACTTTTAGAGGGGATTTTATACCACTGTTCCTGCAAAATGGTGGAAATTTCAGGTATCGATGATGGAGACGGATAGCGATCACGCTCCCTTCTCGCCAAGGCTTATCACAAACGTTCAACAATATTCAGATCTGGTGACTGTGGTAGCCAATACAGACGTGACAATTAATCGCCGTACTCACGTAACAGTCCTGAACGATGCGAACTGTCTGAAAAGAGCCTTGTTGCCTTGGAACACAGCGTCACCATTGGAGAACAAACATTGCATAATGTTATGTATCCGATCAGACAAAATGACCACATAATTCTTGACGGTAATTTGACCTTGCAGAGTAACCACCTGCCCGTGGAATACCTCGATGTAGCGCCCGCAGCTCGTGGTCGTGCGGTAGCGTTCTCGCTTCCCACGCCCGGGTTCCCGGGTTCGATTCCCGGCGGGGTCAGGGATTTTCTCTGCCTCGTGATGGCTGGGTGTTGTGTGATGTCCTTAGGTTAGTTAGGTTTAAGTAGTTCTAAGTTCTAGGGGACTGATGACCATAGATGTTAACTCCCATAGTGCTCAGAGCCATTTGAACCATTTGAAACTCGATGTAGCTGTCCACATCATCACCGAACCACCGCCATGTTTCACTCTTAACAAGCAGACTAGGCCAGGTTTTATGGCTTCGGCACCACGTTTTCCCGTTACGGGCATTTCCGTCACTGATGAGTGGTTTTGGAATTCCAGTTTGCTCTGCAACTCCTAGGTTGTAGAGCTCCTTTCGTGTTGCTCAGTGCTGACAGGGTTCGTGAATGCGACTTTTGCAGCTATCGTCTTCTTATGTTTCACCACAGTCCTCCCGCCAATGGTAATCTGTCACGATCACTCAACATCCACAACGTCCGCATTGTGACATATTCTACGAAGGTTTTCCGCTTTCCCCGTCATATTTCTACTAAAATGATAGACGTTTCGACCCTTCTGCTACTTCTGCTAGCAGTAGTGGACACCATAAGATCCTGAAGAAGATCAGAGGAGTCGAAACGTCGATCATTTTAGTAGAAATGTGACTAGCAGTAGTGGACACCATAAGATAATACTGAAGAAGATCCCAGCAGAGGGGTCGAAGCGTCGATCATTTTAGTAGAAATACGAAGCGGTTTTCTAAATTTTGTCAGTATGCTTTAAAACTATACTTCTTTCCGAAGATGGCCACCCTATACAAAGTTAAAGTAGACGAAATTCTCTTATTTTCAGATGCATAGAGTCGGCGCTAGAGCGCGCTGAAAAGCAGCCAATTTTTATCCTTTTTGCGAAAACGTGAGAAACCCCCACTCCCATCCCCTTCCACTCGAAGAATGTACATGTTATTAACAAAAACACCTATAACATGTGAAAGCACAATAAATGTACTACATGAGACGTTTGTAACACTCAATTTTCTCGAGAGAGGGGAGGAAGCGTGGCGAAAATTACGAAAACCGCCTTCTGCGCCAGACAGGCAAACTCTGCTACCTGTCCACCTCTCACAGTCTCTGTATTTTCTGTGTACTATGCTAAAAATTGCTTGTTTTGAATAAATTGATGGAAAAGTGTGCTTGATGAAAACATTAACAAATTATATATATAGCATATCAGATACATGACACTGAGTAGAAAGATGAATATGAAATCTGTGGGTAGTAGTAACATGTGTAACGAAAGTTGAATGCGAAATCTGTATACAGTAATGAACATGTGTCACGAAATGACTGAAGGTCGAGCTCAGGACTGGGTCATTATTTCCAGCATGTTATCCATCTGCAACAGAAAGAAGGAATTTAATTATAGAATTTTGGATACAGAAGCCAGATAAGTGAACTACTGATGTATGATGACACAGCTGCTCTTTTCGCAATGGTTTTGCTCGTCTCCGTTTGGCTGTTGGTAGCCCAAGCAATGTCTATTGCGCTCTAGAAGGTCCAGCTGAAGTGTCTTCGACAATAGAGGGTCCAAGAAGCACTTCAAGAGCTGTAAAGGGTACAGGCTTAACAATGAGTTGTTACTGTTCTTAAATGACTGTAACTGATTAATATTGTGGTATAGAAAAATTGATTAGTAAAAAGGCATAATGCTGCGAAATACTATACGAATTAATACCTTCTACGTCTCATCAGCTTGAGACACGGGTAATGCAAGGGGCTCGTCCAGGTCTTCCAAGTCTTCGGTATCAAAATTGTCGTTGATGTGGGAACACGAACATGCGTATTGTTGGCACCACTTCGTGCAGTACAGTCCAGCTTACCTAAACCCACACCGACCTGTCTTGTGTTAGTAACATATAATCTGTAGAATCCTGTAGGGAGCCGGGAATTTCTGTGTGGTAATGGGAACCAACCATTTTTTGTACTTCATGGACGCTGTTGGGGCGGCTGGAGTGGCCGAGCGGTTCTAGGCGCTACAGTCTGGTACCGCGCGACCGCAATGGTCGCAGGATCGAATCCTGCCTCGGACATGGATGTGTGTGATGTCCTTAGGTTAGTTAGGTTTAAGTAGTTCTAAGTTCTAGGGGACTGATGACCTCAGAAGTTAGGTCCCATAGTACTCAGAGCCATTTGAAGCATTTTTCTGTTTGACGCTGTTGGTTGCACAGATTAGCATGGTCGAAAGGGCATACCATCAAATAAATTTGCAACTCATATACTCATTACGCACTAGGAAATTACAGTCAAAAGGCGAGAATTGTGTTGGTTGGGTACTTTGACGGACAGAAGACTACCGAGGCGATGGTACATTATCTTGTGAAATATGCCACTGCCGCTGTTAAACGTGATCGTCATGAAGGCGTGTACGTGGTCTTCAATCAATGTACGATACTCCTTGGACGTCATAGTGTCTTGCATGAGCTTCACTGGACCCATGGATGCCGACGTAAATGTTCCCTGGAGCATGATGGAGCCGTCGCCAACTTGTCTCCGTCAAAGAGCTCTTCCTCTGTAAGACGACGGATTCGCGCCTTCCCTTGGGCACGATAAGGAAGGTATCGAAATTCATCAGACCATGCAGCGCTGTGCCACTGTGACAACATCCAGTGTTGACTGTCACGTGTCCATTTTAGACGCAGTTGGCGATGCCGTGGTGTTGACGTCGGCATATGCTTGGGTCGTCTGCTACAGTGGCCCATCGCTAGGAGTGTTGGGTGCACTTTGTGTTCAGACGCACTTGTGCTCCTCCCAGCATTAAAGTCTGATGTTAGTTCCGCCTCAGTACGCCGCCTGTCCTATTTTACCAGTCTGCCCAGCCTGAGACGTCCGTCATCGGTAATGAGAGATGTCCGCCCAACCCCAAAACGTCTGTACATGGTTTCATCTTGGTTTCACTACGTGTAGAAGACACTCACCAGAGCACTCCACGAACACCCGAGAAGTCTTGCAGTTTCCGAAATGCTCGTGCTGAGCCTCCGAGCTATCAGGATCTGCCCTCGGTCAAACTCAGATAGATCGCTCACCTCCCGCATTCTACACACGGACAACATGCTCACTGAGAATACAACATGCATCTGAGTGTGTCTAACTAGCAGTCATTCCTCGTCAGGTGACGCTGCTGTCACCTGGACGGCTTTATATGGATAATAGGTAGGTAGGTTGGCTGGTTAGTGTATATTTCCTCAAACTAGTGAGAAGTACAGCCCTCAGCTCCTCTACTATCTGGGAAAGTGCTTCGGAGAACAGTGATGCTAACCACAAGCTCTTTCTCTATACAATGAAAGGTAGTCTCTCAACGACCGCGTTATTCAACTAAGACAAGGTTATATTTTTCAAGACCCTTTCCAAAGATCCGGATCTGGAATCCTGCACTATTAAATTCACTGATCCGTCGGCCCATACAAAGTAAATAACAACTGGTAAAAATATTTTAGTTGCTCTTTGTGGTGGTAACCACCCAACTAAACACTCAGCAAGCTGTGGTATAAGCAGTACATGACATCAGCCTACAAAAAGTAAACAGACACTGCTTCCATACCTCCCACTGAAGATGCAGCTCATCAACACACCTTCGGAGTTTTCCAATAAGGTGCAACGCTGGACCGGAAACTATCTGGATCCAGAGCAATTGGGGTGGAGCCGACAGAAAATTGGTTTCCTCCCATTACTACGAGGTGCATTCAAGTTCTAAGGCCTCCGATTTTTTTTTCTCCAGACTGGAAAGAGATAGAAACATGCGCGTTGTTTTAAAATGAGGCCGCGTTCATTGTCAATACGTCCCAGAGATGGCAACACCGTACGGCAGATGGAATTTTACCGCCAGCGGCGAGAATCAGAACTGTTTTAAATACTTAAAATGGCGACGTTTTCCTTACTTGAACAGCGTGCAATCATTCGTTTTCTGAATTTGCGTGGTGTGAAACCAACTGAAATTCATCGACAGTTGAAGGAGACATGTGGTGATGCTGTTATGGATGTGTCGCAAGTGCGTTCGTGGCTGCGACAGTTTAATGAAGGCAGAACATCGTGTGACAACAAACCAAAACAACCTCGGGCTCGCACAAGCCGGTCTGACGACATGATCGAGAAAGTGGAGAGAATTGTTTTGGGGGATCGCCGAATGACTGTTGTACAGATTGCCTCCAGAGTTGGCATTTCTGTGGGTTCTGTGTACACAATCGTGCATGACGACCCGAAAATGCGAAAAGTGTCATCCAGGTGGGTGCCACGAATGCTGACGGACGACCACAGGGCTGCCCGTGTGGCATGTTGCCAAGCAATGTTGACGCGCAACGACAGCATGAATGGGACTTTCTTTTCGTCGGTTGTGACAATGGGTGAGACGTGGATGCCATTTTTCAATCCAGAAACAAAGCGCCAGTCAGCTCAATGGAAGCACACAGATTCACCGCCACCAAAAAAATTTCGGGTAACCGCCAGTGCTGAAAAAATGATGGTGTCCATGTTCTGGGACAGCGAGGGCGTAATCCCTATCCATTGCGTTCCAAAGGGCACTACGGTAACAGGTGCATCCTACGAAAATGTTTTGAAGAACAAATTCCTTCCTGCACTGCAACAAAAACGTCCGGGAAGGGCTGCGCGTGTGCTGTTTCACCAAGACAACGCACCCGCACATCTAGCTAACGTTACGCAACAGTTTCTTCGTGATAACAACTTTGAAGTGATTCCTCATGCTCCCTACTCACCTGACCTGGCTCCTAGTGACTTTTGGCTTTTTCCAACAATGAAAGACACTCTCCGTGGCCGCACATTCACCAACCGTGCTGCTATTGCCTCAGCGATTTTCCAGTGGTCAAAACAGACTCCTAAAGAAGCCTTCGCCGCTGCCATGGGATCATGGCGTCAGCGTTGTGAAAAATGTGTACGTCTGCAGGGCGATTACGTCGAGAAGTAACGCCAGTTTCATCGATTTCGGGTGAGCAGTTAATTAGAAAAAGAATCGGAGGCCTTAGAACTTGAATGCACCTCGTATATAGAAATCCGTGACAGATCACCAAGGTTGGTGTGGGTGTATGTAAACAGGACTCGTCTGCACACAGATGTGCCAGGAATACGGAAGTTCATGTTCCAACATCAACGACAACTTTGATACAGAAGACGAGGAGATCTGGAGGAGCCCCTTGCAGAAGCATTGTGTGAAGCAGTTGAGGTGAGAAGATATTAATTCAAGTGATATTTCACAACGTTATGTATCTTTACTAATCTATTTTTCTCTGTCATAATATTATCACACCCTTGCAGATTTTTTAAGCTGGAGTACAGAAACAACTCACTGTTCAGCCTGGACCTTCTACAACCCTTGAAGTCTTGCCTAGACCTTCCATTGCCCAAGACCCTTCACCTGGACTTACTACAGCCCAAGAAACATTGCTTGGGAACCAACAACTAAACAAACATAGACGAGTGAAACATCTGCACAAATTACTTGAATATGTTTCTTCATACATCATTCAATTATCTGTCTTTTCCGTCCATATTCTATCACTAAATGCCTTCTTTCTTTTCCAGATGGGTCGCCGCTGTGGCCGAGCGGTTCTAGGCTCTTCAGTCCGGAACTGCGCTGCTGCTACGATCGCACATTCGAATCCTGCCTCCGGCATGGATGTGTGTGTTGTCCTTAGGTTAGTTAGGTTTAAGTAGTTCTAAGTGTAGGGGACTGATGACCTCAGATGTTAAGTCCCATAGTGCTTGGAGCCATTTGAACCATTTTTTTTCCCAGAAGAGTAACCTACTCGAAGTAATGACCGAATCCTGAGCTCGACGTTCGCTCATTTCGTGACACATGTACATTACTACATACAGACTTCACATTCATCTTTCCGTTCAGTGCCATGTACCTAATATGGTGTTGCAACGTAACCTTCTTGCTACCGGTGGTATAGTTAATGTTATAACTCGACCTTGCAGGAAGATTACCGTCACTTATCATGTCCTACAGCTGCTGCAAGCTACCCTCTGTAGTAATGGTCTATCAAATTCGAGTGGTCCACGAAATTACAGGCACCTCCGAGCTACTGTTGGGGTGTAAATAATTTCTAGCTGGAGTGTTTAGCCAACCGGTAAAAATTTGAACGCAAAGGATGAGGCTATATTTTTAGAACCACTATAGAATGCGCCTATGCAGGCCTTAATAGGATGCATAGAACCATTATTTACTTTCATAACCCAGCATTCAGCTGTGGTACTGAGTTTCACCTATTCTTCATGATGAAAGGAGGTAATAATCAGTCGAGGCTACAGGTAAATTGATATTTATTCAATACCGCTGGCATTTCAATAACTAGCCGTGTCTATGTGTTGGAATATACATCATCACAATTGGTCTCTCTAGTTAACATGATTCACTTTCTCCTCGTAATTATAGAAAGGGAGAGGGGAGCGCAGACCTGTCATCAATGCAATTTTATGCAGTCACACAGTTATACCTGAACCCATGTTTATTACATTTAATTGCTATGGGTCACACAGAACAAGTTCAGCAAAGACACTACAAGCGAACTCGGTCAGGGCGGAAGAGTATTTGCTTAAATATTTCAATTTTCGTTAAAACGTACGCTGAAGAAAGGGTAAGAAGTGGTGCACTTAACCATGACTGCCAATTTTGGTTTAATCTTGCTTTCGGAAACACATCACGTTACTGAGCTGGAGGAAAGAGCATTTACTATCAAATGGCGTGAAAATTTTGCAAGTCTTTATTCCATCAATGGGCATTAAAATCTGAACTTTCTTAGATACAACAGTTTAAACCGTGTATTTTGCGTAACGCACTTCATTGTAGGGGAATCAAATAGTTATAGGGAGCACAAGAAACATTAACTATCACATCAATGCTATTCCACATACATGGCCAAGTAGCGGTAGCTAGCAGAAATGCAAAAAAATACGGACACACAAGATTATTCCTTCTCTATCTTACACTCACCCACTACCGTATGGTTGGTTATTCACTTGACTACTATACGTATTCATACCGAAACCGCAGTTTATCAATGTGGCGGTTGCTGCAACCGACCACATGGTGGGAAAGCAAGTACACAAAGAAAAAATATGAAAAATAAATAAAAACCTCCAAAATATTACTGTAAAAGAGAGACCACATTAAAATACATTACATGAGTGAACTGTCGTTAAACTCAGAGCAATAATACGACCGTGAGCTTAAGGCTCATGGTGCGTAGCCTGACCAAGGCACAAACGCAAAGTTCTACTCAAATTTGACTAAATTATGAAAATGAACTCCCTTATGGGGGTTTCGTGGTAGTATCACACCAGATTTCAACATCTGGACCATATTAACGAGCAGATTTGAGACATTCTAATACCTTTCTCAACACTACCAAAATCGAGAGCTGCGTCTCCACATCCGCCCAACGCCGCTATCCAGGTACAAGTCGATCTGCGGACACCTCGCCTAACTGTTGTTCGTTCAAGAGGTGGTGAGGGGGATGGTTCGCCAACATGGCAGAGCCAATACTCGTGCCAAACTTCTTCGCGTTTAGGGGTTGGTACCATTCTGCCACAGAACCACACTACCCATGCGATGCCACGACCTCTGACCAAAGCTTTCTACTACTTCACATAATATCTCATTCATACAGCCCAGGGTGCACAAGGGAAGATACACAGGGAACGTGGCACACAAGAAATAAAAATCAGTGAATAAATAAATAAATAAACAATTATTTTTACCCACAGATTAATTTCTGCAGAGTGAAAACTCTTGCCATAATTCACCTGTACTGGAATTTATTGAGAAAAAATATGGAATAAATATGGAAAGGGGACAAGAAGTTCCGTTTCAGTGTAAAAATAATTTGTTAATGTTTTCATTAACCAAACTTTTCCATAATTTAATAAAAAAATATAAAAGCCCTCTTTTAAGCACAATACACCGAAAGCGTAAAGAACATTTGCTAAAAATGAATATTGCAGACAACGTCTGTCGCACGAAATTTAATGCACTTTCATGTGTTGTAGCGGTTGTTGTTGATAAAATGTATATTATTTAAGCTGAACTGAAAAGGAGTGGAAGTTTGTGACGTTTTCGCAAAAGTTCCTGCTTTTCAGCGCGCTTTAGCGCCGACTCCGAGGGTCAGAAACTCAAACCTGACTAGTACATTTTGCAGAAAATTTTATCTACTGTAATTGTTTGGAGTGGCCATCTTCCAATAAATGCATAGTTTTCAAGATATTGGGGAAAAATTGAAAATAGTGCAAAAATACAATTTTACTGAAATAGTGCAAGAATACAATTTTTTGCGTACCCAACCGAAGAGAATAAAACTTCCGTGATTTTGTTATGGGGGAACCATCATTCGACTGACCTATCTTGCAAGGGCCGGTTGTGAGCTGACGAAACTTGTTGTCTTCAATGTCTGGTGCCGGCTTGGTCTCCCAGCAAAGAGTACACTCTCCACTCATTCAGATACGTGAATTAAAACTTAAATCTGCGCTACCGAAAGAAATGGAAGTAAGGGCCTCGTACATGTATAATGGGTGCTGGCTTTCCAAATCTATAGATATCAGGTGGTAGACTATATGACAACAGTTTTATAAAAGAAAAATACCAATCAGCTCCTCTTACAATTTGTAGAAGTTCACTCTCGAATTTACTTTCGTCTGTAGCTCAGAAATAATGGCATCGACCATATTGTGCGTACTGTACATGCACCCAAAAGGAGTTAATAGGATGTTGCTACTATTGTAATGTGCAATTGCTTCGCCCAATCGCTCTGCTATATTCACGCTGTAACATACGAGCAAACAACACATTGTACTTTAATCGTCCGTTCTCCTCACTCAGTCTATGAAACAAGTCATTTTTACGATTTTTTGAAAAGACTAATGGATCAATCAACGTAAATCTTTTTAGAGATTGTTTAATGATTCTTGGAGAACATTTTCTGATTCTTTAAAGAAGTTCAGTCGTCATTAAGTTCACCATCCGAAGAGTTAAGGTTTCACTGTCCAAAATGGGTTGTGTTTATGACGGGTGTCCTGGAGTCTGAAAACCTTATCTAAAATCGAAAAACAAACAATTTTCTTAGTCTCTAGAATATTGTACACGGAGTAAGAGTACAGTTTTTTGAAATTTGAAAAAATAATAAAATGGTGGATGTATGAAACGAAGATGTAGTTTTGCCATGTGTTTCGGGTCACGTTTTATACAATGAGTGATGAATAAATAAAAATAAAAATAAGCCAATTACTCTTTGCACGCATGCTTGAGAAGTAATGCGCCCAAATTTCGGAATCACATTTTTATTAGTGTTCCCGTAATCAGTTCCGTCAGAGCGAGAGATAATATATGTCAACCTGAGAGGAGACGTGTTTTAGTGGAAGGGTCGAACTAATGACAAACCGAGACCAGCTCCGTCTAAGGAACTAGCTCCTGGCGACTTCGAAAACCGATTCGCTAGTTAAACATAATTAATTTGGCTAAAAGCATCTTAAAACACACGCTTTTAGCGAAAGTTATTCACTTGTAGCGCTTTATTGGCTTATTTAGTGCCATGGCAGTGCAGTATTTTCACTATAATTTTTAAAATTCTATATCACAGCCATAGTGTTAGAAATATGTATTATACCCCCCCCCCCCCCCCCCCAAGGTTATGTGTAACTGAAATTATGTCTGCATTTCAGCATTTGTCATAAATGGCTCATAGCTTCCAAATGTTAATAAATGTTTATTAAGCACATTTTGGGATTTTGCATGTTCTATGTGTAATCTGAAGTTGTGTCTGTTTTTATATGGTTACTATTGTGTGTCTTCTATTTTTTTCCATGTTCAATGAGAATTGCCTTTTCAGTGCTATACTTACTACTAAAACCAGTTTCCCGCATGTATTTACCAACCTTGGAAGTCGGAGAGCGTTCACAGTCCTGACGACAGATGCTGGCTTCTAATTTCAATTTGCTTGAACATGTTGTAAGTAGGCTGTTTAGGTTTTTATGTTGGTAACGCCACTTAGCGCTCTGTATGAAAATCACTGACTGTGCTGTGTGCAGTCTGTGGCTGGTTGGCATTGTTGTAATATTCGCTACTGTAGTGTTGGACAGTTGGATGTGAACAGTGCGTAGCGCTGCACAGTTGGAGGTGAGCCGCCAGCAGTGGTGGATGTAGGGAGAGGGATGGCGGAGTTTTGAGAGCAGATGATCTGGACGTGTGTTCGTCAGAGAGGGTGAATTTGTAAGACTGGATGTCATGAACTGATATATACAATATGACTTTTGAACAGTATTAAGGTAAATACATTGTTTGTTGTCTATCGAATTCTTTCATTTGTTAACTATGCCTATCGGTGGTTGGTGACTTCAGTGGTTGGAGTCTTTTGTTTGGCTGGCAGTGTTGGCGCTCGCTGTATTGCAGTGGTTCGAGTGACTAGGATTATTGAGAGGTAAGTGATTCATGATAGTTGTAGATTGTTGTTAGTCAGGGCCATTCATTTGTGGGGATTGTTGGGGGTCAGTTTGCGTTGCGCTAAAAACATTGTGTGTCAGTTTGGTGATGATCAGAATAAGTAAATAGAGAAATGTCTGAGTACGTTCAGATCTGCTCAGCTGTTTGAAAATCAAATAACGTAAGGGGTTTATCAGCACAGTAATTCATTAATTTTTCTAATGGGACATTTCATATGGCGACCCTGCCAGGATTCTGCATTGGGCTTCAAGTCATGGTTTATTGACTTGCTATATTGTCCGCAAGACACTTCGATGGTGATTGTGCACCTGCACAGTCGCAACAGATGGCTGCTGGCCGTCTCTACAAGGACTACAGTGGGTCTGCATCTTTAATGACCCACCAATACCATTATTTCTACAAGGATTGCAGTGGGTCTGCACCTCTGGTGGCCCACCAATACCATAATCTCTATCAGGACTACATTGGGTCTGTTTTGTGATGACCTACCTACCAATATTCTTCAACTTCTACTGACTCTGCTGTGGGTGTGCTCTGTTGTGGCCCATTACCTGTCTGCATGTCAAGAGTCAGCATTGTCTTTCTGTTGGAAGAACAACACTACTTCTCCAAGACTGCATGGAAATCCACTACTTCCATGTGTATTTTCTTTTACTGCTCAGACTTTGTGCATAAAATTGTAATTAATACTGTGATGAATGATCAGGACTGTCTTTATGGTCTGTGAGTAAATTTTAGCTTTTTACCAACATTGTGTTAATAAGTGTGTGCATCTGATATATTTTTTAGCATTAATATTAATTTTTTTAACAAATATATATTGGCCAGTTCCCAAAACAATTTGTAAAATTTTTGTGGTAACGCCACGTAGTGCTCTGTATGAAAATCACTGACTGTGCTGTGTGCAGAGGTAAGTGATTCATGAGAGTTGTAGGTTATTGTTAGTGAGGGCCATTCTTTTGTGGGGATTGTTGGGGGTCAGATTGCGTTGCGCTAAAAATATTGTGTGTCAGTTTGGTGATGATCAGAATAAGTAAAGACAGAAATGTCTGAGTACGTTCAGTTCTGCTCAGCTGTTTGAAAATCAAATAACGTAAGGGGTTTATCAGCACAGTAATTCATTATTTTTTCTAAGTGGATGTTTCAATGTTAAGTTGTTACAGATGCATTGGCACGAAATTAAATTATTGCATTTTTTATTAAGCATTATGGTAATAAACATGTGCAGATTTTATTGTTTTGATGCAGCACTGCCATTAAAAATTAAATAATATTTTTAATAAGTATATTCTTGGTCTGGCACTTCCACTCCCAGTTCCTTACTCTCTGCCTTTCACTTCACTAGATATTCATCATGCTAGAGGACGCTGATAACCTCGTCGTTGAGCGCCCACAATATCCAAACACCCACAAACACATACTCATTCATCATAGTAAAATATTAGTGATGTTAGTGCCACAACCACGTGTCTGAAAGATATTGGACAGTAACTCAGCAGTAGGATTGTCGTCCCAGATTAAAGCATTCACGAAAGGTAAAGTTTTACTCGAATTTCGTGGCATGATTTTCTTGCTATAATTCAACAATAACTTTCGACAAAGGAGGTGATGAACTGGTAGTTACAACTCAAACCTTTGTGCTGAAATAACTCCGTCCAACCGACCATTGAATAATGCGAATCATGGAACAATTCTTAATCGTCAGGGGGAGGAGTAATTATCAACGAACTGAGCAAGCAGAGTGAAGTCACATGTTCCACATCGAAATCACTTTATTGTGTTTTTACAAATTGCTGCAGTACAGGGTTTCTTCATCTGTACAAAGTGGAAAAACTAATTGCATGCCAAGTGAAGAGAAGATGTGGGTGCTCTGGGGGCAAATTTGATAACAAAGAGGCAGTATGTATAACTAGTTTTGTGCATAATTAACTGTGGCATGATTATTGGACCAAAAAGTCACAATCAGACAGCTACCCAGGAACACTTCATCTTGACAAACTCCTTCTAGTTCGTCAGCCGAGTTTGCTGATATGCACCTGTGACGGTTTGTCCCTAAAGTGAGTAATGTAGCCCCTAAAGTGAGTAATGTAGTAGCACCACTGCATGGGAGTCCCAAAAATACTCAGCCTTTTTTTGCCAAATTGATGGTTGGATGGTCGACGTTTTCTGCTTTAATGAATCCAAATGTGTGCACTCCATAGTTTGCTCTTTTGCATCAGGTCATACGAATACATCCAGCACTTTTTTATTTATTTATTATTTTACATCTCTAGTTCCGTAGTACCTAATTGAGGAGCAAGTCTCCATGGTCATGGAAAAAGTCTGTACATCAAATTACAAGAGAAAAATTACAAGAGAAAAGAAATAATACATAAAATAAAATCTTTATCAATCCTAAAAAGACGACAAGCCATATGTTTATGTAAACGCAATCGACAATATAACACAGGAATAACCTTATTGTTTCAAGGAACTCCTGTGCAGAATAGATTCGATGATTCCCAGTCTTTCTTAGACCGTTACCTCTGAGTGCAATTACATATTATGTAGCACCTCCGCCCTCCCTCCCCCTACCGTCTGTTGCCCCACCCCACAAACAATCACAAAATTTACCACCCAACTAAACTGTAAAATGAAAGACTTTTCTTGGAAAACTTTAATTTTTTATGTGTTGAAAGATAAATTATGTTTTGTGTGTGTGTGTATGTGTGTTTACCCACAACTCCTAGTCAAATAAGAAATCTAACTTTTCAACTATTCACAGTGAGGGTAGAAACTTGCTTCAAAACGAACTTCTCTTACATTACCCCTCTCCATTGCGGTACTTGCTTCACCTGCACACCGCAACCCCATCCGAAATCAACCGAGTTGAATGCGTGAACTATACTTACTGTTCATAAATCACTTGATTTCTGCACACCTTACTTCTGAACCGGAAGAAATTGCAAGACTTCCGGCGGAGGAAGAGGTAAGTCACTGTTACTTGTATTCTTGAGCAAACTGTTCTTAGTGAGGATTTTCAAGTGTCGTGCTAGCAAGCACATTAATTTTCCGTGTTGGTGACTTTCAAACAGTTGTTTTTCTTTCGGGTAGATCAGTAGATTATTTTTGTGGGTACTTGAAGTCAAACATTACACATTATATCATGCAATGTTCATAATGTACTTCGGTACTGCGTTTTAGTTGCATAGTTTTTCATTCAGCATTCAATTATTTTCTTCTCGTATTTAATTTTCTTTTTATTTGAAACTTTGTTTTCATGAAATGTGAAGTTTTATTCTACCACACTGCCCACATGCGCTACGCTTGACCAAACAATAGTCAGTTTTTGAAATCAATATATTCATTTTTCTCACAACGGTTAGTCTTTAAATATTTCTTATGCTTGTCGGCACTTTTCGCCTTGGACATTCCTCTGGTTTTTCTGTGATTGCGTAGTTAGATTACAACACATGCTCGCGAAAGCATATCAGCACGACACGATACTGGAGATACTGGAACGTTTCAGATATATTATATGAAGGTAGGACAGAGATTTAGGAACCAGGTCTTAAATTGTAAGACATTTCCAGGGGCAGACGTGGACTCTGACCACAATCTACTGGTTATGAACGGTAGATTACAACTGAAGAAACTGCATAAAGGTGGCAATTTAAGGAGATGGAACCTGGATAAACTGATAGAACCAGAGGTTCTAGAGAGCTTCAGAGAGAGCATTGGGGAAAGTTCGACAGGAATGGGGGAAAGAAATATAGTAGAAGAAGAATAAGTAGCATTGAGGGATGAAACAGTGAAGGCAGCAGAGGATCAAGTAGGTAAAAAAACGAGTGCTAGTAGAAATCCTTGGGTAACTGAAGATCTATTGAATTTAATCGATGAAAGGAGAAAATATTTAAACGCTGTAGATGAAGCAGCCATAAAGGAATACAAACGTCTCAAAAATGAGATCGGCAGGAAGTGCAAAATGGCTAAGCAGGGATGGCTAGAGAACAAGTGTAAGGATGTAGACGCATATCTCATTAGGGATAAAATAAATACTACCTACAGGAAAGTTAAAGAGACCTTTGGAGAAAAGAGAACCACTTGTATGAATATCAAGAGCTCAGATGGAAACCCAGTCCTAAGCAAAGAAGGGAAAGCAAAAAGATGCAAGGAGTATTTAGAGGGTCTATACAAGGGCGATGTACTTGAGGGCAATCTTATGGAAATCGAATAGGATGTGGATGAAGACGAAATGGGAGATATTATACTGCGTGAAGAGTTTGACAGAGCACTGAAAGACCTGAGTCGAAACAAGGCCCCGGGAGTAGACAACATTCCATTAGAACTACTGACACTCTTGGGACAGCCAGCCGTGACGAAACTCTACCATCTGGTGAGCAAAATGGATGAGACAGGTGAAATACCGTCAGACTTCAAGAAGAATATAATAATTCCAATCCCAAAGAAAACAGGTGTTGGCAGATGTGAAAATTACCGAACTATCAATTTAATAAGTCACGCTTGCAAAATACTAACACGAGTTCAATATAGACGAATGGAAAAACTGGTAGAAGCCGACCTCAGGGAAGATCAGTTTCGATTCCGTAGAAATGTTGGAACAAATGAGGCAATACTAACCCTACGACTTACCTTAGAAAATAGATTAAGGAAAGGCAAACCTACGTTTCTAGCATTTGTAGACTTAGATAAAGCTTTTGACAATGTTGACTGGAATACTCTCTTACAAATTCTGAAGGTGGCATGTGTAAAATACAGTGAGCGAAAGGCTATTTACAATTTGCACAGAAACCAGATGGCAGTAATAGGAGTCGAGGGACATGAAAGGGAAGCAGTGGTTAGGAAGGGATTGAGACTGGGATGTAGCCTATGCTCGATGTTATTCAATCTGCATACTGAGCAAGCAGTAAACGAAAAAAAGGAATATTTGGAGTAGGAATTAAAATCCATGGAGAAGAAATAAAAAAAATTTGAGGTTTGCCGGTGATAATGTAATTCTGTCAGAGACAGCAAAGGACCTGGAATGGACATTGTCTAGAAACGGAATGGACGTTGTCTAGAAAGGAGGATATAAGAAGAACATCACCAAATGCAAAACGAGGATAATGGAATGTAATCGAATTAAGTCGGGTGATACTGAGGGAGCTATAATAGGATATGAGACACTTAAAGTACTAAATAAATTTTGCTATTTGGGGAGCAAAGTAACTGATGATGGTCGAAGAAGTGAGGATATAAAATATAGACTGGTAATGGCAAGGGAAGCGTTTCTGAAGAAGAGAAATTTCTTAACATCGAGTTTAGAATCAAGTGCCAGGAAGTCGTTCCTGTTAGTATGTCTGTGGAATGTAGCCATGTATGGAAGTGAAAGATGGACGATAATTGGTTTGGAGAGGAGCAGAATAGAACCTTTCGAAATGTGGTGCTGCAGAAGAATACTGAAGATTAGATGGGTAGATCACATAACTAATGATGAGGTATTGAATAGAATTGGGGAGAAGTGGAGTTTCTGGCACAGCTTGACTAGAAGAAGGGATCGGTTGGTAGGACATGTTCTGAGGCATCAAGGATCACCAAGTTAGTATTGGAGGCCAGAGTGGAGGGTAAAAATCGTAGAGGGAGACAAAGAGATGAATACACTAAGCAGATACAGAAGGATATAGGTTGCTGTAGGTACTGGGAGATGAAGAAGCTTGCACAGGATAGAATAGCATGGAGAGCTGCAACAAACCAGTCTCTGGGCTGAAGACCACAACAACATTCAAGAGATATACAAATGCGACAAATTGTCCTACACTACCTTTACGCAATTTCAATCTTCAAGCTGCTATTTCAGGTGAAGTGTTAATTTACTACATCAGACTTGTTTGGATTTCACATGTCAAGTCCACAAATTTGTAAGGGCTTTCTTAGTTGTACAGCTTTTGTCTAAAGAAGCTATAGTGGCAGTAGACTTTTTAAATGGATACAGAGAAATTTTGAACGTTAATCATGGTGACATAATTATAGAAACTGAAAGTAAGTCTGGTTCTGAAGACAAGATGAGGAAGTGGACCGCCTATGCTTTCTGTCATACCATGCAACACGGTATCCACCTGAGTTGTTTGATGGCGGTAGACGTTGTTTACGTACTTTACGTGATAACATTGATCAGAAAATAGGTATACACAGTTTTATACAAGAGCAAATAGACAAAGTAACGCGTTGTACTGACACAGATGGGAGGAATCTTAATGACATTTTGCCTACACACTCAATTGTTTTCGCTCACCGTACAGGAACTGTAAAGAGTTTTTAATACAAATTTCAAATCTGGGTTGACAATAAATTTCGTGTTAAGAGATACACGAGTGTTCCAACTTTAATAGTGACAACTATTTATTTGCAGCTCGTACAAAATAGATAAGTGTTTCTAAGTTTTACTGACCTTCAGAGTAGTTCAAATGGTTCCAATGGCTCTGAACAATATGGGACTTAACATCTGAAGTCATCAGTTCCCTAGACTTAGAACTACTTAAACCTAACTAACCTAAGGACATCACACACATCCATGCCTGGGGCAGGATTCGAACCTGCGACCGTATCAGCAGCGCGGTTCCGGACTGAAGCGCCTAAAACCGCTCAGCCACAACGGCCGGCTTCAGAGTAGTCACCAGCATTGTGTATAACCCGTTGCCAGCGATGTGGAAGTCGTAGGATACTCTTACCAGTGCCAGTTGTGTTGACAGTTCGAGGCGCGCAGTCTATTGCCCGACGTATTTGTAGCAGTTTTCAAGCAAATGCCGTGAAGTGTTTCCTTCATTTTAGAAATGGAGTTGAACTCACGAGGACTTAAGTCAGGGGAGTGCAGTAGCAGCCCCATCCGTCAAACAAATCAGCAACAGCTTACACTGTACATGCTTGAGCATTGTCCTGCAAATTGGCCAGGTCCTGCTCAAAGTTCAACACTCCTGTCTCTGTGCTATTCGTTTTTGGAACACAACCTACGACCAGCTTCAGAACTGCTACAAATCCGTTGGGCAATAGACCGCGCCGCTCGAACTGCCAACACAACTGGCACTGCTAAGAGTATCCTTCGACATCCACATCGCCGGCAACGGGTTATACACAATGCTGGTGACTACTTTGGAGGTCAGTAAAACTTTGAAGCACGTATGTATTTTGTACGAGCTGTAAATAAATAGTTGACACTATTAACGTTCCAGCCCTCGTATTATTCCCGTACACTACAGCTAGCAAATGGATGCTAAAATTCAGTCTACGCTACAGCTAGATGTCATAGAACTGGCAGCTGATTCACACAAAAGCCCGCTGCACGTAGTAGAGAAAAAGGATGGATCGATCAGACTTGTATTACATTCAAGAAAAATTAACACCACTATCTACCCTGAGAAGGATAGACTCCAAACCTCAGGTGCATTAGTTCAGGATTTTCCTGGTGCACAAGTTCTGTCTTTGGTCGACTTGAGAGCGATTTTCTGGGCGATAGAATTACACACAGAATGTAGAAATATACTGCGTTTCTTCGTTTTGGTGTATGCTACCAGTTTCGCAAATTACCATTCCGTCTTAACATTTCTTTTACTGCCTTCATTCGTAGTTTAAACTCTATCTTGTCCGCGTACCTAAGGCAAGAGATTACATCATATGTGGATAATTTCTTCATAGTTGAAAGGTCTTGGTCACAAAATAACTCTATCCCCAATAGTTTGCTACAGATTTTTGAAGACTCAGGAAACACTGTCAGTCTGGAAAACCAGAATTTGGCAAGATCAAAGTAAAGTTTCTAGGACACTTCATCTCATCTGGAAACGTAAAGCCTCATCCTGAAAAATTGAGGCAGTCAGATTCATTCCTGTTCCAACCTCAAAAGGGAAGTTCGTAGCTTCCCTGGTTTAGTAATTTTTATCGTCGCTTCTTGAGTATGAAAATTCTTGCCAGCACAAAACTTTGTTCTCATACTGGTAAAAACACAATGTGGCAATGGGATAAACAAGTTCAAATAGAGTTTCGAAGTCTAAATGATACACTCCTGAATGCTCCAATTCTTTAACACCCATACCTGTCACGCGATTTTTGTTTGGCAACACATTCATCAAAAATTGATTTCAGTGCTCATATGTTCCAGGAATTCGAGCAAAGTGGCACAATTGTGCAAAGAAGCATAGCTGTTTCTAGCCATGTTCCAACGAAATAAGAAAGATATTATTCAGTAACTGAACTAGAAGCTCTAGCGATTATCTAGGTATTTTCCAAATTTGGTTTTTTTGTCTAACAAACACCCTAAAGTCTGTACAGATCATCGTGCATTACAATATTTAATGCCTCCAAAACTGCATCATGACAGATTAAAACGTAGTGCATAGTATCTACACGAACTTCGTTTCAGTGTAATTCATATTCCCGGTTCATAAAATTTTGTTCCGGACTCTTTATCCATGGACTCATTGTCTTAGAAAAGAGTGATATGGAAACGAATGTTGAAATAAACTTCATTATACTGTATGTTCAGAAAGTTGCCTTCAAGAACTTTATTGCTTCCTCTTTAAAAAGTGTTGCACAGGGACAGCTCAAGGATCCGGTCTGGAAAGACCTGAAAAATACGTGGTACGAGAAAATAAACACCAATATAAGACACTATTACTTTATAAGCAGGAATACTCTCTTCAATTGCTGTTTCATCAACGATTCATTTTGGGTTTTATGCATCTTGGTGATTTCGTTAAGAAACTCATTTGGTACACATATCCCAGTTACGCTCGTTCTGGACCAACTGTTTAAAAAAACTCCGCACAAACTTCAATAACATGGAAAAGAGAATTACAAAACTTTTATCTCTATGCAAAGGGTGTCGAAAAGCAAAGCCATCTACTGTTACACACCGTGGTCCACTGCTTCCCATCATTGCTACAAAGTTAAAACAATTAGCAGCGGTAGATCTTCTCGGTCTACTCGTAAGAACTCAAAATGGATTTTCGTATGTTTTCGTTGCCGTATAGCTAACTTCTAAATTTGTCTCACAAACCCCATTACGGATAGCCACAGGCAATGTGAAGTATTTCCTATGTGAAGTAAGACATGTTGACAAGGTAACCTCGCACAATGGTCCCCAGTTTCCGTCGCTCATTTCGGTTGAAACTTTAAGAAATTGCAAAATTAAAACCGTATTTATCTCTCTTTGGTGGCCACAAGCTAATCCATCTGCACGCCTTATGTGAGAAATCAATAAACTTTGCAGACTATATTATGACAGACATAATCAGAACTGAGATAAGCACATATACGAGCTTCGGAGAATTTTAAACGAGCTGCCACATGATTCTATCTCGTTGCCTCCCCTATTGGACTTAAGAACAAACAGCCGCCAGACCGAATCAGACAGCTTGTACCATTTCCTAAGTCACGTAGATTACTCACAAAGAGGTAATAGCCCTAGCAATAAGTAACATCAAGAGAGTTGCATAGCAAAGAAAAAAATTCGCAACGTACAAAAGTATACGATGGAAAACATTAATGAGAAGACCGTTAATCAAAATATAGATGTATTTTGTTTTGAAATGAATATTCAGCGAGTAGTATACTACCAATCCATAATGTCTGTTTTTGATTTTTGCGTTTTAGCAATTCTTAATTGATTTTCTTGTCTTGGCTTAGGTTAGTAATGTGAAATGTGTATAATCGTTTTGCCTAGTTCGACTATTGCTTAACATAAGTCTTATCTTATGTATACTTATCTATTACACAATTATTGGTTCACCAACATTCCTACATACCTTTTGACACTGACTTGTTATTGGAATTTTGTGATAAAGCTGGTATCTTGCATTTTTGTGACGACACTGGTAACTTGCATTTTTGCAATTACGTATTTGGCTTTATTTACTGCCTTGCTTCGATAATGAAACTTTTGTGTATGATTTATCTTAGCCTAAGAACATGTTCTTCATTTTGTTTACTGATTTACTATAATGATCTTTAGCTGTAAATGCGTGGGATGAGATATTTTGCTGTATTTGTTTTCTGATGACATACGCGTCATTTTTATACATGTTTAATAATAAATTTGGCTGCATTGCTTTTCTAGTGTACTATTTTTGTTGATTATACGTACATCATGGTAACTTCACATTTATGAGAGTTCACTTAAGAGAAGAATTATTGTAGCGGCTATAAATAAGATAAATGCCATGACATAACAGAACTATGTAAAATGGGTATAGAACGACAATAATTCGAGAATGTAGCAGGTGCACTTAGGAATGAGAAAGACATGATAAAAAATAGAGGTAGTAAAATGTGTAGGGAAGCAGGTGAAATAGAACTGCATACACGTCGTCGCTGAAGAAAGACGGTGTTGATTGTTATATGGCAGTATAATGAGCATAGTCAAACTGAGCAATGATTATATTATGTGGTTATGATGATGTGATAACGAAGTACTTGAGGTAAATAAGATGTCTTTGACAGGTATATTAACGTAATGATATTTGGCAGATAAAATGACACGAAACTTATTATTATGTGAATATGGTGTTTTTGGCAAGTAATTTTAGATAAAAAATATTATGAGAAAAGTGTAAGGTTTCAGTGAACGTATAGTATACATACAGTGCAGTAAGTAAAATGATCATCACACTAGAGTAATAAACGATACAAGGGTAATATATCACACAAACTAAATGAGACTTTGTAGTGCAGTTAATTCCTTTTCCTTTCCCTTTACATGAACTACGGCACATTTGTTTGATTGTGCTTTATTTCTAGTCTTTTCATATCTTCTTTCTTTTACGTTGTGTCTGTTTTTCATGTATTTATTTTTAGTACCACGGTTCCTATATTTTAAATGTTAGTTATAAGCTCTGAGTAACTTAACATGTTCTGTAACATAAGATCAATTATTGTGTGCACACTAGATTTTCTTATACATTTTCATCACCATTTGTCACTATTAGAAGATAATGATGTTTTTCTGGGTGCTTCTGCTGACAACACTACTTTGTTTCTGGCAAGAATATTGCATAAGTCTTTCTGTAGTAGATGGGTTCTGATCACATTGATTACTGTATTCTACAAATATTCGTGTTTCGTACGTAAGCCTAGTCTTACATTTTCGTAGAATATCTTGTACTGTTTCACATATGTGCAATCACAAAATGAATGAATTTTCCAGGGCTTCAAACATGTTTTGCATAGACTTAAAGAAAATAGTAGAACTGAGTTTATGTACGAGACTTCAAGTGGAGATATGAGTTTTCAGTTTAAGAATACTTCCCTGAGTCTGCCCATATTGGATTCTACATTTACTACCAAAGCATAGTCAGTGATGGACATTCAGTTGCGTTACTGACTGACCCTAAGCCTGAAACTTTGTTCAAATTCGTGAACGTTGCTCACTTGTGGGTTCAATACTACAGGATTGGAGTCCTCATCGTTGACTGTGTATCAAGCAATGTGTCTATACTGTGGTAGTTGCATTCCCTTTCTTAGCCACAAGATTAATGAAAAGAGACTTTAACAGTATCTTCGTTAGTGCTAAGAGATGCAACATTTTACCTTCAACTGTATTCACATACTAATCTCATAATTAGTGTTATTAGACATTAAAGCAAACATTGGATGGTAATGACTGATGCAATATTTATCTATGATCTACAGAACTCGGCAAAAAGTGTGTATGCTTCCTCCCTGTTCAACCTTCATGCGTAAAACACCAATGAGAACATTCTTTTGTACGTTTTGTAACCTGAATTCTAACACTTGTGATATTATTTACAATTTTACCTTATTTACGCACTTGTTTCTAATTTTAAAAAATTTCGTTCTTCTTCTCTTATCACAACTAAGACAACCCACATGGAACTTTCTTCTGGGGGGTTATAATACGTCTTATACTATTGCAAATAGTTCACCTTTCCTGTACTGGGACGAAGATGAATGAGCAAATTTCATGAGTAGTGAACAAGATCATTGACTTTGTGCTCAATTTCATCTGTTGTTGACTTGCTAGTCAGTCAATTGTGCAGCACTGGGGCAGTTTTATTTGAAGCATATTAGAATGCAGTTGAGGTTTTGAGAGAAACAGATCGTCATTTGAGAATCTGGAAGAAATTATCTGGAATACTTTATTACCGAAATGATAATAAATTATAATACTTTCTTGTTTTTTATGTTGATGGAAAGAGTTTTAGAGAACGTTTTTGAAATCAGTATATTCGGTTTTCTCGCATAAGGACAGTTCTTTAAAGAAAGCTTGCACGTTGTTTCCCCTTTAAAGAAAGCTTACACGTTGCTTCCCTTCAACTGCAGGAAACTCATACACCTGGTCTACGCAGTTTTCTTTTGACTCCTCTAGCGTCGTGCTGAGGTACTGTGACGTGGGGATGTAAATATTCACCAGGACTACAGATACGTTCCTGTTAACAAAGAAACAACTGCAACTTTCTGGCAGATTAAAACTGTGTGCCAAAGAGGAACTCGGCCTGATACGTATGCCTTTCACGGGGAGTTACTCACGCTTCTTCTTTTTTTTTTTTTTCATCAGGCATCTGATTGACGCGGCCCGCCACGAATTCCTCTCCTACGCCAATCTCGTCATCTTGAAGTAGCGCTTGCAACCTACATCCTCAATTAATTGCTGGTTGTATTCCACTGTTTTCCTCCGCAGTTTTCTCTGCTGTTTTTATCCTCTACAGATGCCTCTAGTACCATGGTAGTTATTGCGTAATGTCTTAATAGATGTGGCCGAGCGGTTCTAGGCGGTTCAGTCCGGAACCGCGCTGCTGCTACGGTCGCAGGTTCGGATACTGCTTCGGGAATGGATGTGTGTGATGCCCTAAGGCTAGTTAGGTTTAAGTAGTCTAGGGCACTGATGACCTCAGATGTTGAGTCCCATAGTGCTTAGAGCCATCTGAACCATCTTAACAAATGTCCAACCATCCTGGCCACTCTCTTGTCATTGTTTTCCATTTATTCATTTCCTCGCTGATTCTCCAGAAAGTCTCTTCGTTCCTTACCTAATTAGTCTACCTAATTTTCAACATTATTCTGTGGAACCACATCTCAAAAGCTTCGATTCTCTTGTTTTATGATCTTCTCATAGTCCATATTTCACAACTACGGTATGTTATGCTCTAGACGTACACTCTCAGAAATTTCTTCTTCAAATTAAAGCCTATGTTTGATATCAGTAGACTTCTCTTGGCCAGGGATTAGCTTTTTGGCAATGCTAGTCTGCTTATTACGCTATCCTTGCTCCGTCCGTCATGGATTATTTTGCTGCCTAGGTGGCAGAATACCTTAACTTCGTTTACTTTGTGATCACCGGTCCTGATCATGATTTTCCCGCTATTCTCATTTTTGATACTTTTTATCACTTTCGTCTTTCTTCCATTTACTCACAGTCATCATTCTGCGCTTAGTGGACTGTTCGTTCCATTCAGCGGATCCTGTAATTCTGCACTTTCACTGAGGACAGCAATGTGATCACCTAATCTGATCACTGATATCCTTTCGCCTTGAATTTTAATTCCACTCTTGAACCTCTCTTTTGTTCCTCTCATTGCTTATTCGATGTATAAATTGAAGGGTAAGGGCGAAAGACTACATCCCTTTCTTACAACCATTCCTCTTGATTTTCCAGCCGTATTGCTCCGTCTTGATTTTTGTAGATGTGGGCATATAACCCATTTTCTCCTGCATCTTACTCCTAGTTATCCCAGATTACCGACATTGCACTGTTACACATTGTTGAACGCTTTTTATAGATCAACAGATCATATGAGCTTATCTTGATTTTCCTTCAGTCTTGCTTGCATTATGAGTCAGTAAGTCAGAACTGCTTCTCTTATTCCTCTCGCTTTTGTAAAGCTAATGTTGTCATTTAAAACGTCCTAGTTTTCTTTTCTGTTCTTCTTTTATTATTCCTGTCAGCAGATTGTCAGCTGATTATGCGACAGTTTTCGCACCTATCTGTCCTCGCTATCTTTGGAACTGTGATATTCTTCCGAAACCTGATGCTACGCCGCCAGCCTCATAGATTGTACAACTGAGATAGTGATTTGGTTGTCACTTAAAAATGGCTCTGAGCACTATGGGACTTGACATCTGTGGTCATCAGTCCCCTAGAACTTAGAACTACTTAAACCTAACTAACCTAAGGACACCACACACATCCATGCCCGAGGCAGGATTCGAACCTGCGACCGTAGCGGTCACGCGGTTCCAGACTGAAGCGCCTAGAACCGCTCGGCGGTTGTAACTTATCCGAATTACTTTTAAATACATTATGGGAGTGGCAGTGATCAATGTGTTACAAATATTTCCTATTAAAAGTAGTCTTGATCACGATTTATTTTGATAAGGTGACCGGTTTCGACCACTGCTGTGGTCATCTTCAGACCATTGAGTAGGAACCTCTTTCTGTCGGAGACTCTCCAACAGAAAGAGGTTCCTACTCAATGGTCTGAAGATGACCACAGCAGTGGTCGAAACCGGTCACCTTATCAAAATAAATCGTGATCAAGACTGTTTTTGATAGTAAATACTTATCCGAATGATTTCAGAAATTCAGATGGAATGTTATATACCTAACCCACTTAGCCATCCAAAGCGTAACTCACGACCGGCTCTCCCAGCATCACTCTTTATTTACTTACGTAACTTCATTTCTTTCTAGGTAATACTTTTTTAAACATTATGACTGCTCCTAAAACAAGGCTAGAGGCGGTGCCACAAACTACTAGGGTTACCGGCAGAAGGCGAGCAGAGAAGTGCCTTTGGATGGGAATGGAGTGCGGGTGGGGGAAGGATGCGAAATTTTGGGGGTGGGGAGAAGTGGAGTGGAGGGGGCGTCAGCGAAGAGCGACTGCCCACCCCGGCGCCGCCGCGCTGCCGAATGCCAAACTGTTAGCAGGCGGCGGGGGGAGGGCCGGGCAGCGCTCCCTTAATGGAGTCTTTATGTGGGTGTAATTAAGCGATACATAACTGGGAGACATTCAATTAAGAGAGGGCCGCGCGCTCGCCCGTCCGCGCCAGATTTATTCGGCGCCTGTAATTGGGCACCGCCGTGCGCCGCGGCGCAGCGCCGAACTGGCAGCACAATGGCCGCCGCGATCCACCGCGTCTTACTGCAGCCTCTGCCTCTGTGCCACAGGCAGGCTAATTGGACACGGCGTGCTAATGACGACGGACAAAATGCTTGCGGCGTTCCGAAATGCCGCCTCCAGATTAAAAGCCCGTTAGCACAAGATCGTACGGTCTGGTTGCCGCTTTATCCCGAGTTAGGAAGACAAATAATGCTGCGACATGCGTCTTCTCCCGGGAGCTACAACGAGTCAGCCGCCCGATGTGGCCGAGCGGTTCTAGGCGCTTCAGTATGGAACCACGCTGGTACGGTCGCAGGTTCGAATCCTGTCTCGGGCACGGATGTGTGTGATGTCCTTAGGTTAGTTAGGTTTAAGTGGTTCTAAGTTCTAGGGGACTGATGACATCAGATGTTGAGTCCCATAGTACTCAGAGCCATTTGAACCATTTTTTGCAGCGAGTCATTGTCAGCCCGAGAGACTCTCGGATGACTATAAAGCCGCCGGCACACGGACCGTGCATCCGAGCGTTGAGCGTGCCGAGTTTCTGACGTCATAGCGTGGAATTGCACGTTCGGGAGTCTTTCCGAACGCGCATAGCAATATCTGGCATGTCAGATATTCTGAGCTGCGTCTGAGCACTGACCAGTGAGATGGCACAACGTCACCTACGTCATACACACGCCGTCTCCATTCAGTACAGAGTTGTGAGGTGCCATATTGGTATTCATTTCAGGTCTATATCTACATATGTCGTTTCTGAGCACCAGCAAATAGAGAATCACTGGAAAACCCGTTGTTAACTGTGTGATTCGTTCCAATACAATAATGAGACACATCATATTCGTGGTAAAAGGACTATTGTGACTTGTGCGTTATGAGAGTAGGTTGTTTGAAGGCAGCGACACACTGAAGATCCACCCAAAACGCATTGTTCTTGGTACAATTTGTTATAATAATATAGCAATTAGTAACATATCTACAATTAAGGTTTTCAGAAAGGGGTAATATACTATGACTCGATACGAAGGAAGTGTTGCTGGTTCGGTGTAACGCGTAGTTGTTTGTTGGGGCGGTGATTTGCGTCCTGACACATCTAAATTTTTTTCCTACCAGTCCCGTTTTTATTACGTTCTGATACTTTATCATTAGTTTTATATAAGTATGTACTACACTCCTGGAAATTGAAATAAGAACACCGTGAATTCATTGTCCCAGGAAGGGGAAACTTTATTGACACATTCCTGGGGTCAGATACATCACATGATCACACTGACAGAACCACAGGCACATAGACACAGGCAACAGAGCATGCACAATGTCGGCACTAGTACAGTGTATATCCACCTTTCGCAGCAATGCAGGCTGCTATTCTCCCATGGAGACGATCGTAGAGATGCTGGATGTAGTCCTGTGGAACGGCTTGCCATGCCATTTCCACCTGGCGCCTCAGTTGGACCAGCGTTCGTGCTGGACGTGCAGACCGCGTGAGACGACGCTTCATCCAGTCACAAACATGCTCAATGGGGGACAGATCCGGAGATCTTGCTGGCCAGGGTAGTTGACTTACACCTTCTAGAGCACGTTGGGTGGCACGGGATACATGCGGACGTGCATTGTCCTGTTGGAACAGCAAGTTCCCTTGCCGGTCTAGGAATGGTAGAACGATGGGTTCGATGACGGTTTGGATGTACCGTGCACTATTCAGTGTCCCCTCGACGATCACCAGTGGTGTACGGCCAGTGTAGGAGATCGCTCCCCACACCATGATGCCGGGTGTTGGCCCTGTGTGCCTCGGTCGTATGCAGTCCTGATTGTGGCGCTCACCTGCACGGAACCAAACACGCATACGACCATCATTGGCCCCAAGGCAGAAGCGACTCTCATCGCTGAAGACGACACGTCTCCATTCGTCCCTCCATTCACGCCTGTCGCGACACCACTGGAGGCGAGCTGCACGATGTTGGGGCGTGAGCGGAAGACGGCCTAACGGTGTGCGGGACCGTAGCCCAGCTTCATGGAGACGGTTGCGAATGGTCCTCGCCGATACCCCAGGAGCAACAGTGTCCCTAATTTGCTGGGAAGTGGCGGTGCGGTCCCCTACGGCACTGCGTAGGATCCTACGGTCTTGGCGTGCATCCGTGCGTCGCTGCGGTCCGGTCCCAGGTCGACGGGCACGTGCACCTTCCGCCGACCACTGGCGACAACATCGATGTACTGTGGAGACCTCACGCCCCACGTGTTGAGCAATTCGGCGGTACGTCCACCCGGCCTCCCGCATGCCCACTATACGCCCTCGCTCAAAGTCCGTCAACTGCACATACGGTTCACGTCCACGCTGCCGCGGCATGCTACCAGTGTTAAAGACTGCGATGGAGCTCCGTATGCCACGGCAAACTGGCTGACACTGACGGCGGCGGTGCACAAATGCTGCGCAGCTAGCGCCATTCGACGGCCAGCACCGCGGTTCCTGGTGTGTCCGCTGTGCCGTGCGTGTGATCATTGCTTGTACAGCCCTCTCGCAGTGTCCGGAGCAAGTATGGTGGGTCTGACACACCGGTGTCAATGTGTTCTTTTTTCCATTTCCAGGAGTGTATAATATTTGATGTTATGTAAATATAAGTTCTTCTTTTTTTAAAGGATGACTTCGTTCGATTGACTTGATATAATGGACAGCTTGCGCAACTTGGATAAATATATTTTGTTCCTTTTTCTTTTACGCTTCGTAGTTCACATGTTGCAAAGATTCTGCTGCTGGGAAGGAACAGTGATCAAGTAAGACTGCCCTTGGGGTTTACTAAAATCTAAGAGTGATGAAATAATGTTTATCTTATGCGGAGAAGTATTCCAAATTTGTAACGCACTATTTCTAATGGCACTTTTATTAGCCTGCGTCCTTGTTGATTGGACATAGTACTTTCCTTTTTGTGGACGATGAAGGAAATGTGCGTTTTAATAGAGCTAACGTGGGAATATTACGCGCGTCCGTTGAGGAAACAGTGTGATTTACGAACTAGAAACATCAACTGCCGCTGGAGTGCGTTGCGAACGCGTATACCACGTTTGGGCCCACGTACCGTATGCACAAGTCGCATCGTTCCTGAGCTTTCAGCAGCACGTTGAACTTGGCACGCTCCGCGTTAACGTTCGACAGCACGGTCCGTGTGCCGAGGGCTTAAGGGTGGAAAGTGAGGCGTGCCCACTGAGCTTCGGGTCGATTTGACACTTATCGATTTCTCCTGTCTCGAGTCAGGGGGCGGGCACTCCGCTGCGACCTCGTCATGTTGATGTGTATATAAGGGACAGGCGTGACGGCGGCAATTGTCGTGCCGGCCGTTGTGGCCGAGTGGTTCTAGGCGCTTCAGTCCGGAACCGCGCTGATGCTACGGTCGTAGGTTTCAATCCTGCCTCGGGCATGGTTGTGTGTGATGTCGTTAGGTTAGTTAGGTTTAAGTAGTTCTAAGTCTAGGGGACTGATGACCTCAGATGTTAAGTCCCATACTGCTTAGAGTCATTTGAAGTTGACTGTGGTAATCTGCAGGAAATCGGTGACCACGTGAAAGAACGCGGAGCCGTCGACGTGGAGGCAGTCGGTTGCGGAGAGAACGAACAGCAGTGTGGAAGTGAGCTGTACGGGCAGCTGTTTGTTTGTGTGCCAGGGTTTGGCAACTAGCTCGGCAACTTGAGAGGGGGTTCGCATCTGTGGTTTAATTTCAAAGACCTTTAAAGAGAAAAATATGATGAGATGTTCTGACTATTTATTCATCACTGTATTAATGTATGAATCTTGAGGAATCCTCCAGAGTGTAAAATTGTCACGATTCAGTGTGTCAAGTTGGAGAGCGTGAGGCACATAGTGGGGTAATTATTTCTAGGCCTGTTCAGGTTACTGAGCCTTGTGATGAGAAATTATACAGCATGCACAGTGGCACAATATACCTGTTAACAATTTTTTTTTTTTTTAGTAAGGTTCAAAATGGCTCTGAGCACTATGGGACTTAAAATCTGAGATCATCAGTCCCCTAGAACTTGGAACTACTTAAACCTAACTAACCTAACGACATCGCACACATCCATGCCCGAGGCAGCATTCGAACCTGCGACCGTAGCTGTCGCGCGGTTCCAGACTGAAGCGCCTAGAGCCGCTCGGCCACACTGGCCGGCTTTTAGCGGGCAGGCAAACAGTTCTCTACTAGTACTCTAAGAACGACAGCGTTTGATAACAGTATTTTGTAAACGTGATTTAGCATTTTGCTTTATCATGAGTGTTGCCGATCACGCGAGACATCCTCCCAACACTGTGTGATCAAAAGTATCCAGACACCTGGATGAAAATGACTTCCAAGTTAGTGGCACCCTCCATCAGTAACGCTGGAATTCAATATGGTGTTGACCCACCCTTAGCCTTGATGACAGCTTCCACTCTCGCAGACATACTTTCAGTCAGGTGCTGCAAGCTTTCTTGGGGAATGGCAGCCCATACTTTACGGAATGCTGCACTGAGGACAGGTATCGATACCTGTCGGTGAGGCCTGGCACGAAGCCGGCATTGCAAAACACCCCAATGGTTCTAATGGTTCAAATGGCTCTGAGCACTATGGGACTTAACATCTGAGGTCATCAGTCACCTAGATCGTAGAACTACTTAAACCTAACAAACCTAAGGACATCACATACATCCCTGCCCGAGGCAGGATTCGAACCTGCGACTGTAGCAGTCGCGCAGTTCCAGACTGAAGCGCCTAGAACCGCTCGGCCACCGCGGCCGGCATCATCTCAAAGGTGCTCTGTAGGATTCAGGTCATGGCTCTGTGTGGGCCAGTCCATTACAGGGATGTTATTGTCTTGTAACCACTCCGCCACAGGCCGTGCGTTATGAGCAGGTATTCGATCGTTTGAAACATGCAATCGCCATACCCGAATTGCTCTTCATCAGTGGGAAGCATGAATGTGCTTAAATCATCAATGTGGGTCTGTGCTGTAATAGTGCCACGCAAAATAACAAGAGGTGCAAGCCTCCTCCATGAAAAACTGAAATACACGACCGCACCATAACACCACCACCTCCTAATTTTACTGTTGACACTACACACGCTGACAGATGACGTTCACCGGGCATTCGCCGTACCCACACCCTGACATCGGATCGCCACATTGTGTACCGTGATTCGTCACTCCACACAACGTTTTTCCACTGTTCAATCGTCTAATGTTCACTCTCTTTAAACCAAGCGGGGCGTCGTTTGGCATTTACCGGCGTGATGTGTGGCTTATGAGCAGCTACTTGACCATGAAATCCAAGTTTTCTCACCTACCGCCTAACTGTCCTAGTACTTGGTGCGGATCATGATGCAGTTTGGAATTCCTATGTGATGGTCTGAATAGATGTCTGCCTACTACACATTACGAACCTCTTTAGCTGTTGGAAGTCTCTGTCAGTCAGCAAACGAGATTGGTCTGTACGCTTTTGTGCTGAACCTGTCCCTTTACTTTTCCACTTCACTATCACTTCGGAAACAGTGGACCTAGGGATGTTTAGGAATGTAGAGATCTCGAGTACAGATGTATGACACAAGTGACAATAACACGACCACGTTCGAAGTCCGTGAGTTCCGCGGAGCTCCATATTCTGCTCTCTCACGATGTCTAATGTCTACTCAGGTCGCTGATAGGGGTACCTAGCAGTAGGTGGCAGCACAATGCACCGAATACGTAAAACGTATGTTTTTGGTGGTGTCCGGATACTTTTGATCCCATAGTGTATGTAGATTGGGTGTGGACCTCTTATTTGAATATTTGGTCCCTTTCGAAAAATGGTCCCGTAACAGTGGGTATGGCGTTCCACGTTGATTCCACTGTCTGCCAGTACATCAGTCGTAGTGGGTGGAAAGTAGTGGAATGGTATGCCTTTCTCTTGTCAGCCCAAGATCAGGTCTTTGTAGAAGGTTATAGACGTGGAGAACGTGTTGGCCAAGATAACAGCTGAACACTCTCTTCTGAATATTCTCTTCTAGGGTCGGTTTTGGCGTGACAAAATGCACGTGAGCACTATATGGTGACCACATGCTAGTTCGGCTTTGGCGTGTCTTGGCTCCAATAGACACTTCTCAGAACTACTTGGTATATTGTGACATTTCATTTGGTACTACAATGTGTTATTTTCCGAAGGGCACGACTGTCTTCAGTTCACCTTATTGGCGGTATCAGGACTGTTCACCATTCGCTATTTGTACATGGTATAAGGGAAGTTCATAGAGCCAGTGAATGTTTGCGCACAAAGAGACAGTCTAGTGATCTATCATCAAAAGACTTTAAAAGTGAAAAGCAATGACAAAAGAGAAGGCTAAGAATTCTCAATATTGCATAGGAGATAAACATTAGCATAATGGACGGGTACCGCAAATTTAATATAGAAACATTACAAGACCATGCAGAAAAAATTTAAAGATTTACCTGACAATCAAAGTGCAAAATATTAAAATGATCGACAGACAGAATCCTTTGTTCTGTACTTCAAGAAGCACTTCGTGCTGCATTTGAAGGAATGGAACACATGATTGAAAATATGACTCCGCCATGACTTAATGGCACATTTGCATGCTGAGCCTTTATTAGCACAAAACATGATTATAAGTAATGAAATAAAGAAATAATTTGAGCCATAGTAATAGTCCACGGCTGTATAAACATTTGAAGATTGTTGATCGTCAGATTATTGGCGGAGTAAGAGGTACCTTTTGTTTTCTAGGACTTGTCCAGATCGGACGTATTTTGGCACACCACCATTAATACTACACTATTTTATTGAAACATTCACGAGTTGCAACCAAACAGCACTCGTAATTGCATAATGCAAGTCTCAATGTAAGGCGTCGTAATTTAATTGTGTTTTATTTCAGAATATTCTGTTATTACAGAGAGAAGAAACACTTAAAAATACATGAGCGGACCTTTAACAACAAAAAAAGCCATACTCAAGCACCGAGAGTTTGTTTGAAACATATTTTACCAATCCGTTAACTTAATTCATCTCTATTTGATACTCATTACTATAATTCATTGTATGGTCCTGTCAATAATTCATTGTATTGTCTCGATCCAGATACGAACGAGCTAAAAAATTAAATTGGCGACTTCGTGTCTGGACGTATTGTCATATGTACTTCATTGTCTTCCTTTCGTTACATGTGTATTGGATGCTGCAAACTGAATACGAGACCCCATTATTGACCACTGGAATACATTGAAGTAAGACGAATTGCTGGATTGTATGTCGACACCTGAAATTTCGCTGCAATCGCGGACACAATTTAAGGCACCGCAACTTTACATCAGCAATCTTGCCCAAGCGCTTTGTACCATCGTAGCTTACTAGATAGATCACAATTTTTCGTTTCCGTAGCAGTGATTTCAAACTACATCGCGGTTTCCAAAATTATTTTCATTATTCATACAGCGCAACAACACAGTTTTATCAGTTCACAATATGGTCGACTCTAGTTCTGTGCGATGCAATATGGCGTGCAGCCATTAGTGTAATTCGACTCTGACATGCCATTGAATAATGAAAGAGACGTTATGGTTGTCTCGAATACTAATGAGCGACATATTATCAAATGACTCTAAGCACTATGGCGCTTAACATCTGAGGCCATCAGTCCCCTAGACTTAGAACTACTTAAACCTAACTAACCTAAGCACATCACACACATCCATGCCCGAGGCAGGATTCGAACCTGCGACCGTAGCAGCAGCGCGGTTCCGGACTGATGAGCGTAGAACCTCTCAGCCACAGCGGCCGGCGACGTATTATCGATTATTCTGGTGATGTAAATTTAGAAAGTAGACCGTCCACCAGTAATATGCCTAAATCTAGTTCCGAGCCCATTTTGGTGTCTGATGTCGTGTGTAAACCCGTGGCGAAGGTGGAACAGTTGCACATCACTAGTATTGCCAGTATGTTCGATGCTATTATGAAACAGATAAACGAACAAAAACACATGATGGGTGACAACAATCAAATGACACAACATAAACAAGACACTGACGCATGTATCGACCAACAGGTGACATTTATACACGCCGCTGACGAGATGAAAACACACAACACGTCAAACGACACCTTGTGTAGCCGTGTTGAAGAGATAAATAATAGATTGACTGCACAAGCGTCCGAGTTCAAAGCGAAATTTGCAGAGCTTACATTACAAGAAGAAAACAAAAATAAATATGCAGATATCCAAGCACAAGTAAACAATCTCAGTAAAACATGCGAGTCTGTAGTTACTCAGATTCATTCTTATCCGGCAGTGCATGATGATATAAAAACGCTTATGCCGATGTTAAAAACAAGGTTGATACAATTGACGAACCGCTTTCTGATAAAGTAAGACTGCGCACTGGCAACCATTTCTCATGCATCAATAGAGAATTTCACAGATGGATAGAGCAAAAAGACAAATATTTTGACGAGCTCGTAAAAGAAAAACTGCCTGTTGCTGTCCACGACACTGTCGCGGAATTTATAAATAACAACAAACACGTAATCAGGTTTCACAATTACCTACAACCAAAGTGCAATGACGGTAATAGCAACCTAAACACACAGTTTGGCAATGAATACAAATACATTTATGACGCATACACACCGCACACTACGTACTCATAACAACAGTGTGCACATCGAAATGACACACTGCATTGCAGTCGTAATAATTATCAACATAATTTTCCTTGCCATTCACCAATTGAACCTTACAGTAATCATTCTGAAACTAAACATTACTATAATGCCAAGGAAGGGGAGAGTCTCATAAAACAATTTCACCCATTTATACCTGAAAAAAGAACCATACATCGTGTCATCTTTCAAAAGCCTTCACAAATGCATTTCCTCGCACATGGAGTGACCATAAGAGGATATCTTATGTTGTTGGTTATATCCAAGGCGACGTAGCTGTAGGGGCATATAATGAAGCCGACAGATGCGTCACGTACAAACAATTTGAGAGAGCCTTTTTGTCTAAATTTCGGTCACAGCCTGTACAGGAACGATTTCGTAGGCAGATTGTGGATCCTGAACCATTCAATCCTAAGCACAGCAATTTGCGCCGGTGTTTTGAGAAATATTTAAATAAGGAACATTTCCTTGGTGGAGCCGATTGCTACGCGCGACATCCTCCGCGCATTGAAGGCAAGACTGCCGTTTAATATCAAAGAAAAACTTCCGCGCTTTCCAGACAACGACGCAGAGTATTTTCTCACAGTGCTCGGTTCTGTCGATATGTCTTACGAGGACCAGTTTTCCGGACGTCGAAACAATTGCTACAATGTTTACACCAGCGCCATGCAAAATATGCAGGCTAGCCAACCAATTCCGGTGCGCCGGCTGCTGTCGGACACGCAAGCCAACAGAATCAACCGCATCACATGGCAAATGTATATATCTAACAGAACCAACATGCTCAACACAGCACAAACAGCAATTCTTACACTTCTTATTCTACTGGCGGCAAAGAGGCGGCGCAACAACAAGAACTACAACGGTACTAATACTGATTATCAGAATGGTAACAAGAGAAACAAAAATAGCTATCAATCCCCACCAAACCAACTACAGAGCTGGAGTTACAGCAACTATGCTACTCAGAATGAGATTTTCACTCTGCAGCGGAATGTGCGCTGATATGAAACTTCCTGGCAGATTAAAACTGTGTGCCCGACCGAGACTCGAACTCGAGCTTCTGTAAAGTTTGGAAGGTAGGAGACGAGATACTGGCAGAAGTAAAGCTGTGAGGACCGGGCGTGAGTCGTGCTTCGGTAGCTCAGATGGGAGAGCAAATGCCCGCGAAAGGCAAAGGTCCCGAGTTCGAGTCTCGGTCGGGCACACAGTTTTAATCTGCCAGGAAGTTTCATGCTACTCAGTATCAAAACTCTAAGACACCACCGCAGCAAAACAATAACACAGGCCAGTGACTATTTCCGCCGCTGCAAATGCAAAGTCAAAACTGGAATGCATCTATGAACCGGCAGGTGAATCAAAATATGCAAATGCAACGACCGCCACAATTTGGAGACTGGAATAAACAATACCCTACAGAAAATATTATCGAAGTAACTAATGATACTCCACCTCCCTCTGTGCCTGCATCCACAACAAATGTGAGGACGTCTAACTGAAAACAGTCACCACTGCGCCCCAGGTCGTGGCTGTGGAAGATTTGGGGGGGGGGGGGGGGGGGGGGGAATTCAACAATTTATTATTTGACAACTCACTTTGCAACAGCACAATGATCGTGTACTGATAGTTGTCTACAGCATCCATTATTATTCATAAGGTACAATCATGACGAAAACGTGTCTGATGATCTGTTATAAGAGAACACACGATGTCGTTCATCATCCAGTCAAGTTGTTTTGGCCTCAGCTACTGTTTTTGTGGGTAGTATTCCCATTACTATTATTCTGGAGACAGGAGCGGCTGTTAGTGTCTTGTCCTATGATTTTTATAAGAAAATGTGTGAGTTTGAACCCGTACAAGAGTATTCTGTTCATCTCTAATATTTTAACTGCCGTAGGCAATAAGTCTTCTAGGGTTAAGAAACAGGTATTTGTGACATTCAAGCTAGATAATGGAATCGTACAGTGTTCATTCCTCGTCGTCCAAAACCTGGTCACTAATTGTATTTTAGGTTTAGACATACTATGCGAGAAGGACAACATTATTGACTTCTCCCAACGCAAATTTATGCTTAGAGATAAGGGCAGTGAAATTTCAATTGACCTGGATACCAGGACTCTGAAGCACGATGAATATTGTACAGGGTGCAAGATGCAGTTAATACAGGACACTGATGATGTTGACACACAGACGCACACACCTGATGCTCAGTTTGAGGACCTGAAAACTTAAAATAGTAATAAGTTGTCAGAAACCACAGCTGTCACACATGATGAACATAATGAACTTCATGATTGTCCAAGAATATACAAGTATTTAGCAAACAATCAGGTGTGATCAACACATATGTGTATAAAACAGAGGTTAAGCCTCACCAGATTTTCTTCCACAAAACGTATAATGTGTCCCCATCCCAACGACGTGGAGTGTGGCACCAGCTGAAACAAATGTTAGAGTGGAAAATTATCGAATCTTCCACGTCACCTTACTGCAGCCCCTTATTCTTGTAAAGAAACCTAACACGAATATCAGAGTTGTTTTGGATGCTCGTTCTGTTGAAAAAAATGGCTCTGAGCACTATGGGACTTAACATCTATGGTCATCAGTCCCCTAGAACTTAGAACTACTTAAACCTAACTAACCTAAGGACAGCACACAACACCCAGTCATCACGAGGCAGAGAATCGTTCTGTTGATGAGATTATTTTACCTGTTCCCATGAATCCTGAGAATTTAGAGGAGCACCTCCACAAATTTCTAGATTCTAAATATTTTTCTGCGATGGATCTGACCAATTCGTTCTGACAAGTCTCAATCACGCCAGATTCTATAATGTATACTGCATTTATATTTGTGGGGCGAACCTATCAATTTCGTGCCCTCCGCTTCGGTCTGAACGATAGTTCAGGTGAGTGTATCACCGCATTGGATACTGTACTTTGTGATGAATTGCTTGAATCAATTACTCACCACATTGATGGCCTGCTCATAGCTAGTAAGACTTGGTCTGAACACAGGTGGGGTGACAGCTAATCTCAAAAAGTTGAAATTTGTTTGTCATCTTGGACGTATTATTAATGCTTAAAGTATACGACCTGACCCAGGTAAGATAAAAGCAATCAAGAATTTTCCTAGTCTACAGACTAGGAAACGTTGGAATCTTTCCTTGGAATTTGTTCTTCCTTTAGACGGTTTTTACCACACCAACTTTTGAATGGCAAAAATCTATGGATCCTACTGAAAAAGAATCAGAGATGGATATGGTCTGACCAGTGACAGAAAGACTTTGATAGTATTAAGCATGCTTTGATTAAGGCAAATATTTTGGATCACCCTGATTTAAATTTAGATTTTTGTATGACATGCGACGCCTCATCCTATGCCTTAGGCTGTTGTTTGTTTGAAGTTGTAAAGAATGGAGAACAAGAACATGTGAACATTTTTGGTTTTGCGAGCCACGCACGTAGTGAATGTGAACGCACTTACTCTACCACAGAACTTGAAACGCTCTAAGTTGTGCGGGCCTTTAAGAAATTCAATTATTATTTGTATGGTAAGCACACTAAAATTTATACTGACCACTCAGCTCTCACATTTCTGATAACTTGTAAGCTTGTACATCCCAGATTATCACGCTGGCTTTATCTTTGCAAAACTACTCCTTTGAAATTGTATATATTAAGGGTAAAGACAACATCTTGCAGACGCTTTGTTTCGTCTGCCTCAAGGCTTGAATGAGTGTAACTCTGACCTGGAGAATGTGAATGATTATCGAGGACTTCTTATGCCGTATAATCTATATCACCAATATTATATCTACTTATGTAGAAATACGTCAACGTTGCAGACATCTGATCCTCACTGGAATAGGGTTACAGTCTTACCCGCAAATCAACCTTACCATTCTCTGGCCGCGTGGGATTAGCCGAGCGGTCTAAGGCGCTGCAGTCATGGACTGTGCGGCTGATCCCGGCGGAGGTTCGAGTCCTCCCTCGGGCATGGGTGTGTGTGTTCGTCCTTAGTATGATTCAGGTTAAATAGTGTGTAAGCTTAGGGACTGATGACCTTAGCAGTTAAGTCCCATAAGATTTCACACACATTTGAACATTTTTGAACCATCCTCTGTCTAACCGATATTTGATACATAATGATGTGTCATTCTATCGCCGTCATCTTGAAGCCACTACTTGATGTGTTTGTATTCCTAAGGATTCTGAACTCAACCTAATTTGGCACACACATTTTTTTGCGGTCATTGTTGTACCAAGAAGTACCTAGCAAAACTTATCACCTACTGTTACTTTAGCAATATGAGGCGTAAGATCCACAGTGTTATCAAAACATGTGCGATTTATCAAAAATCTAAACCGCTGATCTTGTCTACGAAGACTGATCTGCATTCTATTCTACCCAGTAAACCTCTAGAAGTAAGTTCTGACATAAGTTGTCCACATCCCACAAGCAGTGGCGGCGTGAAATATATTGTTGGATTTAACGATTTATTCTCCAGACATGTTAAACTGCATGCTATAAGATCTGCTACTGCCACTACCATCATTTGTCGTTTCTCATGTGACTGCATCCCTCGTTTGGAAAAACCAAAAGCTAATTAATCCGACAATGCTGCATACTGTAATGGGTACAACTGGCGTAAATTTCTCAAAAACAATAGTATTGAGAGTATCTTCATCTCAAGGTTTAGTGCCCAATGTAATCCCACTGAACGTGCGCTCCGTGAACTAACAGATTTATGAGAACCTACATTTCTACCAACCATACCAATTGGGCAACATATTTGTCTTTGTTTGAAGAGGCACAGAACAACCTCGATGTTTATGAAACTCCGTACACTCCTAATGAGGTCATGTTCGATCGCAAAGAAGACAACGAATGGACAACGCCGTTACAAAAACTTTCTTTTCAGCAAACAACACACTACAAAAAGATAAGGGAAGTCTGTGCGACGTTGTCCGTGGAAGCAAGCATTAGGAACAAAACTTATGCGCGCACTGCCAAGAGAAAACACGAATTTAAAGTTGGTATGCTAGTGCTTCTGCTTTCTCACCATAAGTTGTCTGCTCTTCAGCAGTATTCCGCATCCTGGTGCATATCTGCTACAGCATCCTAAAACAAACAGAATTACTGGACTATATGCCCACCGTGAACTTAGAGTATACCATGCTCAACAATAAACACAACTGTGGATCATGCTTAAATTATACACAACTATTAAGGGGCTCCGGAACGCCCTACACTTGCAATGTTAAAATAACGCTTATAAATTACATCTTTCCTCACAAAGTATTTGAGGTAGGAAGTTGAACTTTTTACAGATTATTTATTGGAATATGGGCTACAACATAACACAGGGATTTTGCAAAATTTTAGTTCAGTTATTAAAGATGTTTTTTTTTTCAATTGTAATGAAAATTCACAACATTTTTTTGCAATTTTTTTATTTATATATTCAAAAATATACAGTTTTTTGGAAAAAAAGGCTGTGTTAAATTATGCAGAAGGTACTGTGTAACATTTGCTGAAAGTTTGCAACAAATATGTTTGGAAGATCCTTAGAAAACATGTAATTAGTATGAGAAAATAAAAGTTTTGGGAATCGAGCGACAAAGATTGGATTAACTTTTTAGTGCATTCCAGGTCCATAGGATGGATTATCTTCATCCTCTGCAAACTCCTCCTCCAGCTTCCTCTTGTTCCTCCTGTTTACTCTTGCTTGTATTTCTAGACTCTTTACAGCCCTGTCTGCAGCCCGAAGGCGTTCCTTGTCTAAAGCAAGCATCGCTCGTTGTTGTGTTCGTAGATTTTGCTACCATTTTCTTCAGTTGCAGTTACTGCAACACTGTTCCAAAAGGTGGTCATGTATGAACACTTATCACATTTCAGTTGTATTTCACTAGCAAGTCCTACGTGCTTTATTATGGAGAGTTCCAGACCAACTTCACTACAATGAATACATCTTACACAGTTTGAAAAAATTCCTTTGAGAACCGACATATCAAATATTTCATTCACATCCGATTCGCCCATAAAACATTCATAGTTTTCACTCATTGAACCAAGCTTCTTCTGTGAAGTATTTTCTTTCCCACTTTGACTGCTATGGGCAGGTGTACTTGAGAGATTAGGTTCACTCACTTGGTTATCGTCTTTATTGTTTACAGTAATAACACATACCTTTGGCTTTCCAACATTTCTCCTTTTCTTAAAAGCCTTCAGAGGATTTCTAATAACTTTACTTTTACTCATTATTATACTTCAACAAAACAGAGACTCAAGAAACAGAATTAATTACGAATATTTTCGAGATAACGACAGAGTAAATAAACATGAAACAATCGACAATCACACCAGCGATATATATTGAACAATCACAGGTTAGCCACAACACATACTTTATCTCACATCACTAAAATGTACCTGATGAACACGGACGTTAATAATAACACCATTTGACAGCAATTTAACAGCGCCACAGTCGGTCACGCCCATGTAGAACACATTTCAAAAAAATTTTAAAAATAGTTGTAGTCTTCGGAATTGAATAAATTATATATCTATTAAAAGGTAATAGTCTGCAGATTCAGAAAACGCAAAAAAGTAAAAATTGAACTTTTCATGATTTTGAGCCTTTCCGGAGCCCCTTAAATGCACGTACCTCACAGTACTTCTACAGAGAAGCTACAGAGTATAAGAGTTTTATTTCAGCTGTTCCTGACAGCAGCCGAATACTTACAGTAGCAACTTAAAATTACAGAAGAAATTTTATACTAACTTTTACACAGGTATGAAGAAGATATATTTTCAAAAAAATGGTTCAAATGGCTCTGACCACTGCGGGACTTAACTTCTGAGGTCATCAGTCCCCTACAACTTAGAACTACTTAAACCTAACTAACCTAAGGACATCACACACATCCATGCCCTCGGCAGGATTCGAACCTGCGACCGTAACGGTCGCGCGGTTCCTGACTGTAGCGCCTAGAACCGCTCGGCCACTGCGGCCGGCCCTTCTATATATTTTCAGCCTACAAGATTGACTATCTCCACCGTTAGTCTTCGACTACTAACGACTGACTGACGTGATCACTTAATCATTTTATACCCTTACACTTTCACCTTGAAATTGACTGGATACGCATCTCACCAGTGAACACACACACTTACGAGTAAATAACACCATGCTTACACTGCACACTTACACTCGTGTCACGAGTATTTTTTGTGTTTGACGTTAGTTCATTGCTTTTGTTATTTGCTTATTTGTAGTTGTGTACTTGGTATTATTGCTGGTGTGGGATGTCGTGTCTAATCCTCCTCTATTTCAGGTGACATCATTTGCAAAAACAAAACATGTATCTAAACTTGTAATTGTGGTAAATACTATAAATATTGTAATCTTATGTAAAGCCATATGAAAAATATTTCCATGTGACCAATCATACTTGTGTGAAGACAAGAGGAATATGTTTTTATGTTTACGTAAAGCCAACATGTAATATATTTGTATGAATTTGCACCTATGTAAAAACCTGTATGTAACATAATGAGATTTTCACTCTGCAGCGGAGTGTGCGCTGATATGAAACTTCCTGGCAGATTAAAACTGTGTGCCCGACCGAGACTCAAACTCGGGACCTTTGCCTTTCGCGGGCAAGCGCTCTACAATCTGAGCTACCGAAGCACAACTCACGCCCGGTACTCACAGCAGGAGACGAGATACTGGCAGAAGTGAAGCTGTGAGTACCGGGCGTGAGTCGTGCTTCGGTAGCTCAGTTGGTAGAGCGCTTGCCCGCGAAAGGCAAAGGTCCCGAGTTCGAGTCTCGGTCGGGCACACGGTTTCAATCTGCCAGGAAGTTTCTGTATGTAACATGTTTCTATGTATTTATCTGTATTTAGGTAAAGGTAAATGATATATACTCACTTGTGTATGTTATCAGTACTTGTTACATGTGCCCATATGGGGAAAGTTATGAGACTTGCATTACTTGAAACTATTTGTGGTCATTTGTTATACGTCGCTGAACTTGTAACTACGAGAAAACTGGTGTGCAAAACCGCATAATTGAGAAGGACTGTTCATGATATATTGCATGTGTAAAGACGTGATGAACTGTTTATGTTTCAAATTTGTTTACAAACTGTTAATGTAAAGTCATGTTACGAATTGTTTGCATGAAGACTTGTCAACGGACATTTGTTCTACATCACAACTATTAGTGTACGAATGTTTGTATATCGCCTGACAAACTGAGTACGTTAAAAAACTATCGTAGTGAAGTGCACATACACTTCTGAGTGCATTACAATCTGACATTTACTGCGCTTCATCTGTATATCTGCATCTCTGCAACTCCTAATACCGAGAACTGGTTCAATACTAAACCTATGGTCGCTTTGATCCAAAACGATGAAGACCACTCGACGGGTGGAGGAAATTTGGACGGGGTTCATAATGGTTCAAATGGCTCTGAGCACTATGGGACTCAACTGCTGAGGTCATTAGTCCCCTAGAATTTAGAAATAGTTAAACCTAACTAACCTAAGGACATCACAAACTTCCAAGCCCGAGGCAGGATTCGAACCTGCGACCGTAGCGGTCTTGCGGTTCCAGACTGCAGCGCCTTTAACCGTCGGCCACTTCGGCCGGCTTTGGACGGGGCCTCAGGGAGCAAATACTCTCGGAAATGACGGACATTCTCACCTGGTCTAAACGAGGATCGTGCCGTCCGAAGTCCTGCTTCCATGCCTTCACGAGCTTATGCTGTAGAATGGGAATCCACCAGTCTTCTATCAGGCGATGTATGACCTAGGGGGAAAAAACCAGTGACAGTCTAAATAAACGGTGTACCCAATGAAAAAATATAAACTGTGCTACGAGTGATTACGCACACGCACCTGTGTCAAAACTGTGAACTGTGACAACATAATTCCAACAGCGTTTACGTAAAATTTAACTGCCATAAAGAATGCTCATCTTTATAATGTTATCGTATGTTTTCTGTTCATGGAACTGTGAACGACGACACGTCGTGAAAAGACGTTATATCTGAAACAAAAAGACATTTCAAGCGCAATACTGTGCGAAAGAGATTATCAACAACAATCATTTGTAATTTCATGTTAACGAATGTTGTAACTTTAGGATTTGGTACCTGTTTCAGATGTTAATCCACATTTGTGAAATCCATGATGATAAATCTTGTCTCTGCGACGTCTAGCGCACGTGAACACACGGACTGGGTATAAACTATGTATCACTGTGTCGTGTGATGAACTCGCTTCGCAATGGCCGTGCTAGTACTGAACTTGACGAGACTGCGCATACGCGGTAGGCGCAATACTAACATAAAACGTGCCACATTCAAAGATTAAAAATCAGTTTTGGGTAAATATTATGTTATGATATGTATGTTTTATACGTTATTTATGTGTATTTGCAGACTTATGAAAGCAATGTGTTTTAGAGTGATTTGCTCACTGCTGGTGTGTCCTTTCGCCTCGCTACTCATGGGGAAGTTTAAAGGCACTCTTGCATGCGGAGCTTTTATTAGGATAAAACGTGATTATAAGTAATGAAATAGAGAAATAATCTGATCCATAGATATAGTCCACGGCTGTATAAATATTGTATGCAGCCGCTGGAAACATTTGAAGATTGTTGATCGTCAGATTATTGGCGGGATAAGAGGCACCTCACGTTTTCTAAGTCTTGTCCAGATCGGATGTATTTCGACACATCGCTATTAGTACTACACTATTTTATTAATACATTCACGAGTTGCAACCAAACGGCACTCGTAATGGCATAATGCACGTCTCAAAGTAAAAGTCGTAATGTAATTGTGTTTTATTTCAGAATACACATTTATTACTGAGCTATGTATGTTTTATTTCGTATTATATCTTTAGTCATTGTAAGATTGTTAGGTGACTTGGTATGGCAAAAGGTTCCCGTACTTCTAAGCAGAAAGTCGTCCAGGTCGATCCACCTTCGTCTTCGGCTGCTGTCTCATTACGAAGTCCGATTTTAGTGAAAACACAGAGAGAAGATATACGATTAAAAATACATGAATGACCTTTAACAAAAAAAAGCCATGCTCAAGTGGCAAGAGATTGTACGAAACATATTTTACCAATTCGTAAACTTAACTGATCTCTATTTAATACTCAGTACTATAATTCATTGTATTGTCTCGAGCCAGATACGAACGAGCTAAAAATTAAACACCGTGGCTTAGTTCACACCATATTTTAAATATTTACGATGATGTTAAGCTGATTTTTGTATATTTTGTGGCATTGCTGACCAAATCCGGTAGTCTAAAGACCAAACTTTTGTGATCATTGACTGAAATAAAAGGAATTTTATGTTAGACTTTCTGGATCACTATTATAAATGTGACCAAGTCTCAACTTGTGAGAATAACAGATTTTCTAAAGTCGCACACGTTATGCCGCTGTCAGTTGCAACAGATTTCAGTGCAGTTGAATAAAGCGTATGGAGACTGTACACATCACTGCTAAGTACGTTGGTTACGTCAGGGGGCATGTCTAGAACGTTTTATATATATGTATAGAAGATTAGAAAATCGCATTGCGGAAGGGAAAAACTGTGAAAAAAAATTACTGTCGATTTCCAGAAGTTTTGAGGATACTGCCAATATAATATCCATTTTCGAGTTGCTTTACAGACCGTTGCCCCTTTAACTGAATGTGCCGCTGGGAGGAAACAGCTGTAACTGATTACTCTGCAGCGTAATACCCGTTCAAAAGGCAAACTTACGTCAAGACTTTTGCAGGAGATCTACGTTGTTTTCCTCTGGAAGAGTTTCAAAATGGTTCAAATGCCTCAGAGCACTATGGGACTTACCATCAGAGGTCATCAGTCCCCTAGAACTTAGAACTACTTAAACCTAACTAACCTAAGGACATCACACACATCCATGCCCGATGCAGAATTCGAACCTGCGACCGTAGCAGCCGCGCGGTTCCGGACTGAAGCGCCTAGAACCGCTCGGCCACCACGGCCGGCTACGACCTAGCAAGGAGCCATATTCAGTTACTATGAATGTATTCTGAACAGATAACATTGTGAATCATGTACTGTCAAGAGCGACGTTCATCATTAAGGGATTAAAGTCAGGTATCAAACTAATTACGTCCCCTTTCTTAATGCATGTTACAGACCTCACGTCAGTATAGTTCTTCCCTCCTCACGCCAGCCTCTCCTGGCGTGTGGCGGCGCTCGGCCTGCAATCACTGATAGTGGCGACACGCGGGTCCGACGTATACTAACGGACCGAAGACGATTTAACGGCTACCACCTAGCAAGTGTGGTGTCTGGCGGTGACACAACATTCCTCTCCCGCAAATCGGCGGATGGTTGTGGTATAAGGCCTCCGCCCGCCGTGGGGAGGACCTCATGTTGACGTATGCGACCAGGGTGGGAGCCTAACAACAGGCGAGGCTGTATGAAGGCTTTCACGACCGGACGACATATCTTCTGGTAAACTTTCCGGGATGTAAGGTCGTGGTCCATGAAACTCTTCAGCTCCTAACGTTTCGTCCAGAGCTGCGCTGGACATCTTCAGAGGGGTGTTTCTCCTCCGGTGATCGCCGGGAAGTTTACCAGAAGATAGGCGAGGCTGTGCCACCCGCACCCTGCCATTCGGACCCCGGGGAGCTAGGGAACGCCTGAAAACCAGGGTGCACGCCAACATGTGGTGTATGCGCCCGTAGAGAGACAGGAGGGGCCGAAGGGTCGACCTCCATCGGGCCGGGGCCCCCGACGGGCGAAGGCGACATATGGTCCGGAGCGGGCAAGAGTTCCATGTCGGAGAACAACTGGTCCCGGGGAGCGATCAGCGGCGCGTGACCCAGGGGGGCGCCCGGCGGCTGCAGCGACGCGTCCACTGCGGGCGTCGCCGGCGGGAGAACAGGCGGCGGCGGCGGCGCGTCGCCATGGGGCAAAATGGAAAGCATCGTCGGTAACACCTGGGGATGAGGCGAGCCAGTAGATGGGTCCCCAGGGCGCTGACCGGACGGCGCCGTCGCTGAAAGCAGACGGGGAGCGGCAGAACCCGTGCGACGACAGAGGCGCAGCTGATTGAGATGCCGACGCACCTCACCAGAGGCCCCCAAAACCAAATACATAGCGCGGCCGAGGCAGCGAAGAATGCGCCCTGCGAGCCAACGCTGTCAAGCTCGATAGTTGCGATAGTATACAACGTCGCCTGGAGCAAAAGCAGGCGTCTGCCGCTGCACAGGAACCTGATGCGGCGGATGCAGCAAAGACATCAAGGTTCGATGAGGACGACCGTGGAGCAACTCAGCCGGCGAGCGACCATCTTGGGGCTGAGAGCGATACGAGGACAAGAAGAGCAATAACGCGTCCTCCCGAGAATGCGACTCTTTCAACTTCAACATCTGTGACTTGAAAGTCCGGACCAATCGTTCAGCGGCACCGTTTGACTGCGGCGAAAACGGCGCGGACGTCAGATGTTGAATACCATTGGCCTTGCAGAATGACTGAAATTCTGCGGACATGAATTGTGGGCCATTGTTGGAAACAATAGTCTGAGGAAGACCTTCAATACAAAAGATAGCAGATAACGCTTGGATGGTGGCAGATGATGTCATGGTAGACATCCGGACAACAAAAGGAAAATTACTAAAGGAATCGACCACGACCAACCATCGAGCATTCCAGAATGGACCAGAAAAATCGATGTGTAAGCGTTGCCAAGGGAAAGTGGCTTTTGGCCATGCAAAGAATTTCCGCGGTGGTGCTGATTGTTGTTCGGCACACACCATGCAAGAAGAGCACATATTCGTAATCGCGACATCGATTCCGAACCAAGTACAGTGCTGACGAGCAAGTTGTTTCGTTCTCACTAAACCACAATGTCCTTGGTGGAGAAGATTTAAGACGGAGGACTGTAACGAACGTGAGACAACGACCCGCGACTGATCATTATCAGAACGCAACAGCAAAACACCACGTCGAACAAAAAGTCTCTCCTTGTGAGCAAAAAATCGGCGAACCAACGGGTCCCCAGTCCGCGACTTTGACAAGGGCCATTGCGTAGCAACAAAACGCAGAACGGTAGCAAGGACAGGGTCGGCAGTTGTGGCTGTAGCTACACGATGGAAATCGATCGGAAACGATTCGACCACGTCATCGGTTTCCGAATCAACGAACATGCAAGCAAGTTCGGAGGAATCGAATGCCCTATCCTCAGCAACAGGCAACCGGGACAACGCATTGGCGTTTCCGTGCTTAGCAGTGGACCGATACAAGATATCGCAGCGGTACTGCGAGAGGAAAATAGACCAGCGAATGAATTTCTGTGCTGTACGTGGAGATACAGGCTTTTTCGGATGAAAAAGCGATGTCAAAGGTTTGTGGTCTGTGATTATGGTAAAGTGACGACCATACAAAAAGTCATGAAACTTTGTAACACCAAATACTAGAGCCAATGTTTCTTTATCGATCTGTGAATAATTTCTTTGCGCAGATGAGAGCAATTTGGACGCAAAGTCAATAGGGCGATCGGGCGAGCCATCTTTGTGCGCAAGCACAGCACCGATCCCGAAATCCGATGCATCCACCATCAGCAAAAGGGGCTTCTGCGGATCGAATAGCGTAAGGCAAGTTTTGTAAAGCAACGCCAATTTCAACCGGTGATAGGCGCCTTCGCATTCCATCGTCCAGACGAACGGAACACCTTTACGGCGTAAGCGATGAAGCGGAGCTGAAATGGAAGAGGCATGCGGCACATATCTGTGATAATAGTTGATTTTTCCCAGCACACTCTGTAGCTACTTCAAATTCTGCGGCAAAGGCAAGTCTTGTATGGCACGGAGATGCGTGGGACTGGGCTGTATGCTTTGGGCATTGGGTACATGGCCCAGGTATGGCAATTCACGAGCAAAAATCACACATTTGTCCTTGCGTAATCCAAGACCGTTTTGTCGCAAGACCTGAAATAATGTTCTGTGATTAGCTAAATGTTCTTCTCCCATCTTTCCGGAGATCACAATATCGTCTAGATAGTTTGCTGCAGCAGGGATTGATGCACAAACAGTTTGTAAATATTGCTGAAACAATGCAGGGGCCGATGCGCACCCGAATGGCAGTCGTTTGAATGGATACAAACCGACATGCGTGTTAACCACCAAAATGCGCTGGGATTCTTCGTCCACCGGTATTTGCAAGTACGCATCTGCTTGTCCAACTTCGAAAAATATTTGCCCGGGCACAGTTTGTCAAAAAGATCTTCTGGACGGGGTAAAGGAAAAGTTGCAATTAGCAAAATCACTAAGGGTGATGCCCAGAGAGAAGCCTGCACACGGTCAATTACACCTTGTGATTCCAAATCGTGTAATGTTTTTGCAACCTCATCAGGCAATGCGTGGGCATCATTGCGCAATCTGAAAAATTTCGGTTGCGCGTTTACTTTCAGTTCCAAATGTGCTTTATAGTACTTAGCGCAACCGAGGCCCGGTGCAAAAATGTCTGCAAATTCTTCACATAGACAAGAAACACTGTCTGAAGTCACAGTCTGGTTCACTGATAGGACATGATTTACTATAGACAAGTTAAACAACTGAAATGAATCGAAACCAAACAAGTTAACTGCAGAAGAAGAACGAAGAACGTAAAATGACACAAGTTTTGTTTGTCCTTTGTATGTTGCAAGAAGGCTGCACTGTCCTAACACAGGGATCTCTTGACCTGAATAGCTAGTTAACGTAACATTTGTGGCACGCAACGGAGGCGTGCCCAGCTGTTTGTAAGTGTCTTGATTGATCAGTGAAACTGCAGCTCCGGTATCGAGCTGGAATGGTGTCACTTTACCGTTAATGTCCAAGTCTACAAAAAGTTTATTGTCCAGCTGACGACAAGACCAACTGTCTCGTGCAACGTGAACTGACATTGGTACAAAATCACTTGCGACTTGACGGGAGTTCCGTCGATGTCGACGAACACTATTTGTGGGACGAACACAGTCACTGTTAGAGAGAGTGGCTCTGTGCAGAGTGTAATGAACGACATGAATTTCCATGGGCGAAGTTTCGCGAGCCTGAGTGTCCATGGTTCGATTCCGATTCCAGCGCGAAGCAAAGGGTCTTGAATGGTTTAGAGTTTCCGATCTGAGCTTTTTCTGGTAAACACTCTCAACATGACCTTTTTTATTAAATTAAAAGCAAATAGCTTGGCATGACGGGCAAGTCTCATGCGAATGTCTAGTAGCACACCGCGGGCATGATTTTAGCACTGCATTTGCTTGCCTGCGCGGCACATGTGGCTGAGAGTCTGGTGGCAGCAGCGCGGCCGGGCGCGAGGGCTGTTTACTGCTCCGTGCAGCTCGCCCAGCGGGCCGGTTAATCTGACACATGGTTGGCGAAGTTTCAAATGATTCCTGAGCAAAGTCAAGTGTGTCCTGCCGATCCAATATGTCAATCACTTGTTGAAGGGAGGAATTGACTAGTTTCAAAATCTGTTCCCTTATATAAACATCAGAAACGTTCTGTGCAATTGCATCACGTACCGTAGTATCTGAATACTGGAGTCCACACTGACACTCAAAAGCACAATCCCTAGTAAGGCCTTGCAAGGTTGCAACCCAATTAGTCTGACCTGCTGTACGTTTTGTACGAAAGAAGGTATACTGTTTCACAACTACATTGACTGATAGTTTTAAATATTCATCTAATGCAGACAAAATTTCTTGGTAGGACAGAGTTCTACGTCGCGTCGGGGAAATAATTTGACTATCACACCGTAGGTTTGTACACCGACGGACGACAAAAGAAAAGGCAGCCTCGCGTTACCTTGAAGTCTGTAGGCGGCGAGATGGAATCCAGATTGGCATGACCACTCCGTTCAGCTTTCCAGTGCAGCATCAAAAGGTCTGAATGTCGGTGCAACTGCCTGTTGTGTCTGCGCTAGCAGTGGTGCGGCGGCTGCTACATCGTTTTGCATAGCACGTTGACCCAGGACGAGCTATGCAAGGGCATCCAGTAATGCCTGCATCTGGTGATTATGTAAGCAATAAAATTCGGAGAGTACATCTGGAGATTGTGGCGAAGCCATTACACAACGAAATCAGGGCAGGATCAATGATATATGTCAGTATACGTAAGAACACCGTTTTTACTGCTCGTCGCCAATGTTGTGTTGGCAGAAGAGCCAACACCGTGTTACTAGTGGAAGCCGAAATGCACGCAGGCTGGCATGAGGAGGGAAGAACTACACTGACATGAAGTCTGGAACATGACAAGGAATTAGAATTCAGAAAGTGGACGTAATTTGTTTGATACTTAACTTTAATCCATTAATGATGAACGCCACTCTTGATGGTACATGATTCACAATGTTATCTGTTCAGAATACATTCATAGTAACTGAATATGGCTCCTTCCTAGGTCGTAGGAAATGACGTAGCTGAAGGCTATGCTAAACTGTCGTTTCTGCAAATGAGAGCGTACGTAGACAGTGAACCATCGCTAGCACAGTCGTCTGTACAACTGGGGCGAGTGCTAGGGAGTCTCTCTAGACTAGATTTGCCGTGTGGCGGCGCTCGGTCTGCAATCACTGATAGTGGCGACACGTGGGTCTGACGTATACTAACGGATTGTGGCCAATTTAAAGGCTACCACATAGCAAGTGTGGTGTCTGGCGGTGACACCACAGTCCAATATCCTCAGCGTGTCTGACGTAGCAGGAGCATTGACATATTCTAACAAGCTCCAACTGCTCGACTCAGCTCAAGCGAGGCAGTGTTCAATGGTTCATGTATCTACAGAGAACACAGATATACAGACGCAACACCCGATTTCGGACCACGCTTCCGTGTTCATACACCACTGTACCATCTTATCGCTACACTGTCACTATTCCCTCCTTGTTGTCCACGAGCGCCGCCAGACAAACACTTCCCCAATCAGACAGATACTGCACACAGGGCGACGTAGAAACCGTAATTAACGAAAAGTGTGAGGTCATCCACATGAGTCCATTAAACTTCGGTTATATGATAAATCAATCAAATCTAAAGAAAGCAAATTCAACCACTTACCGAGGAATTACAATTACGGAAAACGTAAACTGCAAAGAGCACACAGAAAACGTTGTGGGGAAGACGAACAAAAGACTGCGTTTAATTGAAAGAACAGAAAATTTAACAGATTGTGAGTGTGTGGATTTTATTTTGTCAAGTTGCACAATGTATAGATCCAACAACTACCCTTAGGCTCCTGCAAAGGGTGCTGCAGAAGTCATACAGACGCTCCTAATGTACCAACAAGAACTGCTTAAAAAACATTCAGCAACAAATTTCTTCTGGGGTTATTCGCTGTAAGGAAAAGACCCAAAAATATTCTATATTTTTACGTAACTAGTGGAATACTTGGGTACTGGAGTATTGCTAGTTAGTGTAAGAAAAACATTACACGAACGAAATAAATTATTTATTGCAAAAATATTCTGAGAAATCAAGTGAAACTTTTTCTTATAAATTAATAAACTTACAGGTTCTTTTGGGAACAGTAGATTGCCTCTTATGGATAGGAATGCTATTATTTTACATAGTATGGAAAGGTTATTTTCTCCCTTTTCTTTAAGAATGTTATTTACTCGGCAGAATGGCTGAGAGTGGCACCTACACAACTTGAATAACTTTTATAGGTAAGGTCAAGGCTGTCGTGTGAGATCTGTAATGGAGTGTACCGTTATGGAGGACAGATATGGCTCGCATACACTGTAGCACACAATACCATGAGCTGCAACGAATGCTGCCTGTGTTGCTCTCTGCTGACAAATAACACAACTATCTCTTTCTATCTGGATTGACCTTCGCCAATCAAACTGTCCCTACGCCTTGATGAAGCCAAGGACTCCTATCTGCCCCCAGTCTAATTGTTGTCGTGGTACACCAGTCAGATAACCATTCCACCACGATGCCACTTAATATTCGCTCACAGGCGTTTAACTAGTACTCTGTCGGTGTTCACACTGCACAATAAGTGTGGCGGCCAACACAGTGAGTAATGCTTAATCACGAGCGACTCAATATAAAGTATCACTCCGATTTGCTAACGACAGAGGTGCTCTCCCTGTGAAGTACTGAGGAGAGACTTTGTTTCTTGCTCTTTGCGTACATGTATGAGTGCACTCGCTCTCATTACATGTTCCCACTCAAAGAGCGACAATGGAACGGCCCCTTTCTCTGGAAAACGTGCAAGAGTATATCCTTCACTGTCCTCCCTCACTCCTCTGGCTCTTTGCGTCAGAAATATTCCGCCAATCAGTGTTGCTCATTTAAACGGGAGAATGAAGTTTCGTTTAAGTCGACCAATGCGGAAATATATAGTATCTCCGTTAGGCATATACTGTCCATCAAAAAAATACATCTTCTGCGCGCTCCCACACAATGTAGGGGAATTTGCTTTTAAGTCGAACACGGAGGCCGTTATCCCTTCACTCTGGCAAAAGCTGCCCTCTGTCTGGGCAGTCACTCTGGCCAAAGTAGGTGTGTGTTGACTCACCCCTCTGAAAGAATGGGCCTCCCAGTGGGCTGGTTGCCTCTTTAGAACGAAAATTCCTGTGGCCGTCATGTTGTTTATGCTAGCCTCGACTTTTTCAACCTCGGTGCACACTTGCGATTTACTTATTAGATTTGCATATCGCTTACATGAATTCAAACAAAATTGACTCTACCTTATCGAGTTTGGGTTCGAATGGAGCGTGTTGATGTGCAGAATACGATTGTGAGGACGGAATATGTAAGAAATGAAGGTCAGGAGTCCACGCCACCTTACAAGATCTATTAAAAGACTTCCTACATTACGCCTGCCCGTCCTCTTTTGGAGTACTTCTGTGCAGTTTAGGATTCTTTTTGGATAGGATTCAAGGAATACATCGACAAAGTTTATAAATGGTATATCGTCTAGACAGTGATCGAAAATGTGTTGGAGGACTGTTGTGTACACAACTTTGCTCAGTCTGTCGGGAAGCAGGTAAGGTACAATTTCTGGCCTGCCCCGTTAGCCCTGAGGTCTAACGCACTGCTTGCTGGGTGGGAAGGCGTGCCAGTCCCCAGCAAGAATAAGCCTGGCGGATTAGCGTCGAGATCCGGTGTGCCAGCCAGTCTATGGATGGTATGGGGAGCGACGTGTAGACAACCTCCAAGATGGTGCTCCCTGGGCAACGCTGCAGCAAAATGCAACAGCAAAAAGTCCACACAATTTCGGCGACCGGACGCTCAAATGCCTCCTGGTCCACAAGAAGGCAAACGATTAAGAAGCGGAATTACTCCACGAAGATGGTGAGAGTGTGCCACTTCAATATAGAAGGCTACACAAGGACGAAAGGAGAAATCCTTGAAAAAATTGCAACAAGATAAAGAGTAAGTGTCGTACTCTTGCAGGAGACACACCTGACGGATGAAAACATTGAACGATTATGCATACCATGATTCACCAATGTGGGATACTCAGGACACGACAAACTTGGTATGGCGACCCTGGTGAAAAATGAGCTTCTAGGAAACCTCGAGAACAATGTGGAATCGGTTCCACACGCAATAGGCATTAAACTGGGAGAGATGACAATCTACAATGTCTACAAACCACCTTCGCAGCAATGGCCTATAGGACTCTTCCCGCAGGCTAATCATCCTGCAATCTATGCCAGCGACTTTAATTCCCAGCACAACAGATGGGAATATCAGAGATCCACTCCATAAGGCGTTGGACTAAGTGACTGGACTGACAACCGGGACCTACACCTCCTGTTTGATTCCAAGGACACAGCGTCCTTCAATTCAAAAGTGTGGGCCACAAAGACGACACCTGACCTGACCTTTGTCACACGCGGCGCAACGGGCGTACCAATGCAAGCTACAAGAAGAGTCCTCGATGCTTTCCCACGGAGCCAACACTTCCTGATTATCGTGGAGATCGGCCTTTCCATCCCGATCATAAAGAGCCCCCCATTTCCACGGTGGAATCTGAGAAAAGCAGACTGGGGGAAATATAAATCTTTTATTGACAAGACAATAAATCGAATACCACCAAGTCCAGAGAACTACCAAAGGTTTGTAAACCTCATATATAAAGGGGCCCTAAAGGCTATCCCCCGAGGGCCCCGGAGGAAATACATTCCTTGCTGGTCAGAGGAGTGCAAGTCATTGTTAGAGCAGTATGAGAGGAGTGGGGAGGACGAGACTGCAGAACGACTGATCAACACTATGAACGAGGAACGTAGGAACAGGTGGAAGATGGCAATGGAGAATCTGGACTTTACCCATTCCAGCAGGAAGAGCTGGGGTCTACTACAGAAACTGGGTGGTGCCACAACATCACGAAGATCGGCCGCGGGTGTGGGCCCATCCGAAATAGTGACTGCCATGAAACAGACCTCCAAAATACGCCTGAAGACTGAGGAGAAGAAAAGGATCTCCAGGAACCTAACCAAGGAATTAGCCAATAATCCAACTAATCTAGATATTGTCAAAGCAGTAGACGTCGAGGAGATTACCCAAGCCCTAACACTAATGAAAACAGGGAAAGCAGCCGGACCCGACGAAATCTTCCCAGAATTTCTGAGGGAGCTGGGACCCATTGGGAGGAAATGGATGGCCAAGCTCTTCACGGAATGCATTAAATCAGGTGCACTCCCGAAGTTATGGAAAGAAGCTAAGGTAACAGCGGTACTGAAACCAGGGAAGGATGGAGATAATCCAAAGAACTATAGACCGATCTCACTGCTTTGTACCTCTTACAAACTATTTGAGAGAATATTACTGGCCAGACTAGCACCATACATTGAGGCGAACCTCCCAGATTATCAAACAGGGTTCCATGTGGGAAGGAACTGCAGTGAACAAGTTTTGTCCCTTACAACATATATAGAGAAAGGCTATCAGAACAAGCTGAAAACGGGTCTGGTATTAATAGATCTTACATCAGCCTATGACACTGTCTGGACCGAAGGACTACTGCTCAAGCTTACTCGAATTATCAAATGCAATCAGACGTACACATTACCAAAAAATATGCTGACAGGCAGGAAGATCAAGGTCTATCTCCATGGAAAGAGCAGCAAAAGCATGGTCATAAACAATGGCCTGCCGTAGGGGTCAGCCCTGGCGCCGACCCATTTTAATTTATACATATCTGATATGCCGAGCACCAGGTCGCGTAAATTTGCGTATGCGGATGATCTGGCCATCGCATACCAAAGCAAAAGTTTCGAAGATCTTGAAAAAACATTGAATGCGGACCTTGAAGCGCTGAACACCTACTACCTTAAGTGGCATTTGCATCCCAACCCCAATAAAGCGACCAGTACCATAATGCACCTTAGTAACAGAGTTTCAAGCAGGGAACTACAGCTTTCCCTGAATGATCGGCATATCAGACATGAAGATAAGCCCAAATATCTGGGAGTAGAATTAGACCGTACACTAACGATTAGCTCCCATCTGGAAGACACCAAACAGAAATTAAAATCACGAAATGCCATTGTATCTAAACTGGCCGGAACATCATGGGGGTGCGGAGCTAATACACTAAGGACGTCAGCATTAGCCCTCGTGTACAGTGTGGCTGAATATTGTTCACCAGTCTGGGTGAGAAGTGCGCATGTAAATAAAGTAGACACCCAATTGAAAGAGATGATGAGAATTATCTCAGGCACACTTAGGGCTATCCCATGTGACTGGCTCCCAGTCCTTGGCAACGCAGAACCCCCTGATATAAGGCGCTCCATGGCGACCTCAAGAATATATAGGAAGATCGTACACAATCCAGAACTCCCTAAACACCAAGACTTATCACCCATCAACAGGCTAAAATCTAGGTCCCCCTTTTGGAAGACTGGCAGGGAATTACAGGACTTCGACCCAAAGCTAGCCTGGGGGGAATCATGGCGCAAAGGGACACACAAGAACCAAAAGCTTATCGATGACCCCAGCAAGAAGATAAATGGTTTTGATCTCCCTAGGAAGCCTGGTGTTGCCTTAAATCGCCTTAGAAAAAGCGTGGGAAGATGCAAACATCTAATGAATAAGTGGGGACTTGCGGAGAGTCCCGTGTGTGAATGTGGTGAAATCCAGACAATGGACGACCTACTGGTGTGTGAAGTGGTAGGATACAGTGGTGAACTGAAGGACATACATTACCTGCCTGACCTAGCCATAAATTGGCTCAAAACTATAAGTAGCATTGTGTAGTGTTGTAATTTCCTGGTGGATTGTAATGACACTGTAATATTTGCCTTGTATATGCCGAACGAATAAAATAAATATGGATGGTATTTAAGGCAATTTTCCATCTGCCTGGGCGATGCGGGCTGGTTTTCCTTATTCCGCCTCAGTTACACTATGTCGGCGATTGCTGTGCAAACACTTTTGCACGTACACGTACACGATCATTACTCTACCATGCAAACATTGGGGGGGGGGGGGGGTGTCCACTGGGGGCTGAACCACACAATAACCCTGGATTCGGTGAGGGGCGGCAGTGTGGTGAGTTGACTGCTGTAGCCTGTTGAGGGGTTGTGTACCGCTGCAGGCTATGGCGGGGACGAAGCCTCTTAGGTCCCCAGTTCCATACAATACAATACAATACAATCCAAGTTCAAAAAAGGGCAGAAGTTCTATGTTATCGAGAAACAGGTGAGGGAGTCTAACAGACATGATACAGGATTTGGAGTGGACATAATTAAAACAAAGGCATTTCTCTTAGTGTTGGGAACTTCTCACAAAATTTCAATCAACAACTTTCTCCTCCTAATGTGAAAATACTTTCTTACGCCGATCTGCATAGGGAGAAACGATCATCATAATAAAATAATGGAAATCGGATCTCACACGGAAGATACAGGTGTTCGTTTTTTCCGCTCTCGGTTCGAGAGTGGAAGAACAGAGAATTATTGTGAATGTGGTTCGATGAACCCTCTGACACGCACTTAACTGTGATTTGCAGAGTAGCCATGTAGATGAAGGCCACATAGTACCACACTTGGTACAATAGTGACAAGTAATTCCATTTATTCCGTCCTTTCGTAAAATCTATGTGCATTACAGAAGCGCTGTCGCCTTGACTTGTGGATAGAATACAAATTAAATTTAGGCTACTCACGACTATGGTAATTTCTTTTTGTTTCCCGCGTGGATAGGCGGGGCGTGGGTCTGCTCCTGTGAACTGCTTCTGTAACATAGGCAGAGAGTGAGAGAAGCGAGTAGCAGCAGGAGACGTGAAGCACTTCGGTACTGTATGTAACTAAAACTTTTTTACTAGAGTCAAAAAACTCAATAAAGCCTACATAACATTGGCTAGGATGAGCTCGAAGGTGTTAAGTCGTAGTCCATGTCGGATCAAAGTCTCAATAGCAAGCTAGCCCACGCGATAGTGGAAGCAATGTTTCCAGGCCGTCTGCTCTTGATGAAATGGGGAGAAATCAAGACGGCACTAGCTGAGCTCCACAGCGTCAGTCAGAGGGGGCTATGGTCGGCGTAGTTAGTCTTCTCTTGTAGTGTCAACTTACGAGAGCGTGCAACTACGTTGTGGCATCGTAATTATCGACGCCACATTTCTAAAAAGTATTTCTCTTGTAGGGAAGAGGGCCGTAGACAGTAACTATCCTCTGTCTTTTACTTTAGTTGATCTGGTGTATTGGCTTGCACAGCTCTTCTAATCTTACTTGAATACCGATTTTTACTTAAAACTGGCTCCAAGTGTATCATTACATTCACTATGCAATCGCCGTCAGGCACTAATGATCACTCTGGGCTAAAACGTTCAGTTCGTTCACATTTTACAGTACCACTACCCACTGTCACTGACCCCGGCCCCTGCTGTCACAATGCCTGGCTTCACCGGCGCAAATCGACGTTGCTCCTGTCATAATTCCTCGCAATGTAGTCAGTGCCACAAGTCGCTTGTGTAACTGTGCCTTGCTCCTCTGTCGTTGACCTGTATCACTCGTATAACGTTGCCCTTGAGCGTACCTGAATCACAAATGCTCCCGTATCACGAGGATTGACTCCACTCTCACGTCGCCCCGGAGATAGTTCCACACTCCACCGTCGCAACCTCAGGTTTCCCCTATCATTATGCCTCACTCCACTATCGCTACCAAATGCAGCAGGTATCACAATGCCTCTCACCAACGTCTACACCCTAGGTGGCCCTACTAACAATGGCCTAGGCGGCGACTGTCACACATGTACACAGAGGTTACAACAGTCAAGGAATACCGACATGCACATATAAGGATGGTATTTGCATCGCGTACACAAGGTTTAAAACGGCAGTATATTGGTGGAGCTGTCGCATGTACGCAGGTGATTCATGTGAAAACGTTTCCGACTTGATTATGGTGGAACGAGGGGAGTTAACAGACTTTGAACACGGAATGGTAACTGGAGTAGACGCCTGGGATATTCCATTTCGGATATCGTTAGGCAATTCACTATTCCGAGATTCACAGGCATTATCTCTAACCATGGACAACGCAGGGGCTGAGAGCAGTGGCGTTTGAGTAGAACTGTCAATGTTAATAGACAAGCAACACTGCGTGAAATTACCGCAGAAACCAATGTGAGACGTACGACGAACGTATCCGTTAAGGTAGGAAGGCGAAATTTTACACTAATGGGCTATGTCAGCAGACGACTGATGCGAGTGCCTTTGATAACAGAACAACATTGTCTGCAGCACCTCCCCTGGCCTCGTCACCATATCGGTTGGACCCTAGACGACTGGAAAACCGTCGACTGGTCATATGAGTCGCGATTTCAGTTTGCAAGAGCTGATAATAAGTGATCAACTATTTCTACAGGGTCAATCAATAAACTATTCTCCCAACTAATTTCAGTAACAAACGACAAACAATGAGTTATCTTTAAAGGAAATGATAATGGAAAGGATTAATTCGCCCCATAGCTTCACTTTAGCTTTTGCATTTATTGTCACACCCTTCAGTGCAAACCACAGAACAAGCAAGTGTAACAACGAGAGAATTTTTGCACTCGTAATATTTGCTATATAACTTAAGAATTACTTAGTAAACAATAGGAATCTAAGATTATTCCTTTTTAACAAAGATACATTTAAGATCATAAACGATACATGTCAACGGTTAATAAAGTCTCATAAAGTTGAGCAAGGGTCACCTTTTCAGTCTCTGAATGAAGTCAGTAGGTGACCTAGGGGACAAACAGACGTACATTAAATGTTACACCGTTAAGGACGAACGCTCATTAAGAATAGTAACCACGAATTAAAGAAGATTCATTTAAGGCAATTGACATCAATAGCAAATAATTAAGTCACGTCTCAATAAATGTGTGAAAACCAAATATTTCAGTTCTATAACAATGTCGGGTCGTGGAATACGCCGAATAACCGACACAGATGGCTAAATTTTACCAAACAGCAATTTCTCCAAACCTAGAACTATCTTAGTAGTGTAAAATACTTAGGGTACCCAGAAATACTCTAATTCGCCTTTCTTGGGCATAACGGTGGAGTAGATAATTAACCTCTTATTTCATTCTCCTGGAACATTGAGCGGCAATAGTCGTTCGGGTAACTCGTATCCCAGCGTGGCTCGGGAAAGAGGATGACTCCACCAGGAGAAGGAAACGTTTACCTGAACTGGAAAGGGAAATCATCTAACACAAGCCACTACGTTGGACGAAGACCAGTCGGCGATTTTTTAATCATTAACCAAAGATTGCTGGCAAGCAGAAAAATATTACCGAGGCAAAGGTAGTTTTGAAACTTCCTGGCAGATTAAAACTGTGTGACGGACCGAGACTCGAACTCGGGACCTTTGCCTTTCGCGGGCAAGTGCTTGGGTAACTCAGATGGTAGATCACTTGCCCGTGAAAGGCAAAGGTCCCGAGTTCGAGTCTCGGTCCGGCACACAGTTTTAATCTGCCAGGAAGTTTCATATCAGCGCACACTCCGCTGCAGAGTGAAAATCTCATTCTGGAAAGGTAGCTTTATTCTTGCTCACAAGAATTGATAACTTCTGCAAATAAGATTCCGGCAGAACTACCTCTGTAGTATCAATACGGGAATTCGGAGCTCAGAAGAGAAAGTCAATAACGGTCCCTAACCAATAGACCCAACGTTTCAGACAGACCGAGCAACCGACATCAGTCGTGGCTAGGTGGATTACCAAACAGAAACTCTAGCACTACCTTAAATATAATTAAATAGAGCACTTAAACGCTACGAGGACTAAACTCCTTAACACAAGAAGATATACACAATAACAATGACTAAAGTTTAATATGCCTACATACTAAAACGCAACAGATATTAGTGAACATTAACATAATCTCGCAATTCAGGCATCCATAAAATTAATTGGCCACAGTTCACTCTATCTCTCCGCCAGACAGTACAAATTTCCCTGTGGTAAATGGATTAGCTGACCATAATGCACAACTGATCAACTTACAAATCCTAACAGGACATACACTTCAGAAACCATTAAGTAAAAGTGTGAGAGTGCTCAACCCGGTATCTATAGATCACTTCAGAGAAAGTTTAGGAAATGTAAACTGGGATGATGTATATAATGAGCCAAATGCTAATGATAAATGCAGCATATTTCTTGATAAATTTATATCCCTTTTTGAACATCGTTTTCCAAAGAAAATTACTAATTGTCACACCGCAAACTTTTGACAGATACCTTGGATTACTACAGGTATTAAAGTGTCTTCAGAAAGAAAAAAGAAAACTGTATGAGACAGCAAGAACTAGTAAAGATCCAGAAGTAGCTTTACGCTGTAAAAATTATTGTAACATACTGTGAAAAGTTGTAAGCAAATCAAGAAATGTATATGTTAGAGAAGAAACTCCAGCAACAAAATCAAATCAGTATGGAATGTTGTTAGAAGGGAGACGGAAAAGTAACCACTGGGTAGGTAGTATTACTGTTAAAGAGAATGAGACCATCTTAACCAAGAGTACACAGGTAGCCAATGTATTTAACAATCACTTCTTAAGTGTAGGACAAAAATGGGTGAGCATAGTTCAAATGAAAAAGCCAGGCAGTGCATGGAAGAGCCAGTTTTGAAAAATTTTAGTCAGATTAAGTTTCATCTAACAACCTCATGTGAAATAACGAAAATTATTAAATCTTTGAAAAATAAATGTTCTGTTGGAGTAGATGGCATCTCTAACAAGTTATTAAAACAATGTGGAGCAATTACAGCTGATGTTTTGAGTCACATATGTAATGAATAAATGACTCAGGGTATTTTTCCAGACAGGTTAAAATATGCCATTGTCAGGGTTCCCTACAAAAAGGGGGAAACCACAGATGTCAATAATTATGGGACAGTATCCTTGCATACAGCATTTTCAAAAAACTTTGAGAAAGTAATGTGCTCTTGAGTGGTTAGCCATCTCAACAGTAATGGGATACTTAGTAAATCACAGTTCGGATTTCAGAAATGCTGTTCCACTGAGACAGCAATATACAATTTCACTGTCCACATAATAGAGTCTTTAAATAGTAAAATGTCACCAGTAGGAATATTCTGTGACTTATACAAAGCATTTGATTGTGTGAACCATGACATTATATTAGAGAAATTACAATTCTATGGTATAAATGGAACAGCATGAGTGGTCATATCAACAGAACAGGAAGCAAAAAGTCTCTTTATATGCTTCAAGTGATTCAAAGGAGTTTGCTACTTCATCTAACGGATGAAATTACATTAGGTGTTCCACAAGGTTCGATCATGGGTACCCTCCTGTTCTTGATATATGTGAATGACCCCCTTCTTATGTGAAACAAGATGCTGAACTGCCACTGTTTGCTGATGATACAAGCATAATTATTAATCCAGTACAAGAACATCTTATAGAAAATTATACAAGTAAGGTCTTTATAAAAGTTATTAATTGGTTTCCTGCGAATGGGCTTGCTCTGAACTTTGAAAAAACGCAGTGCATCCAACTTTCTGCTGCAAAAAGTATAATTCCTTCAATAAACATAACACATCAAAAGACGTCAGTAGGCAGGGTAGAGCACACTAAGTTTTTGGATGTACATTATTGATGAGAATCTTAATTGTAAAAGTAATATTTTGGATCTCTTAAAGCGACTAGGTTCAGCAACTTTTGCAATCAGAATCATTGCCAATTTTGAGGATGTAGAAATTAGTAAGCTAACATACTTTGCATACTTCCACTCTCTGATGTCATACAGAATAATATTCTGGGGCAACTCAACACTTAGGCAAAAGGTATTCACTGCTCAAAAGAAAGTAGTTAGAATAATGTGTGGGGTTTATAGTCGCACATCTTGTAGGCATCTGTTTAAAAGGTTAGGAATTCTTACAACTGCTTCACAATACATTTACTCAGAAATGAAATTTTTTCTCAACAACATGGACCAGTTTAAAATCAACAGCGACATTCATGATTATAATACGAGAAAAAAGAAAGACCTATACTATCCTTTACTCAACCTATCTTTGGCACAGAAAGGGGTAAAATATGCTGCTATAAAACTTTTTGATAAATTACCAGAGAAAAAAATATCTGACAGACAGCAATAATAGTTTAAAAAACAAATTGGAATCATACCTCCTTGACAACTCCTTCTGTACCATAGATGAATTCTTGAATATGAGTAAATAAATCTGGAGATGTAATAAATGCATTTTGTGCCATTTAAGGGAATGGGATAGATAACAGAAATATTTAGGTATAACACTATAATGTAAAAGAAACTTGTTTCCTGTGCGCATTTCTTGTGCATTTGGCACGTTCTTGGTCATAGCGGTTTTTCCGTGCTGTTGATCAATGGAACACGTAACTGACTAACTAACTAACAGGGTTATTTAAACATTTTACAGCGTGCTTATCCACACAATGACCTACGCCGTCCATGGGAAAACAACGGCTTGCAGAAGGTCCACAGGCAAAAGAAAATATTTTTGTTTTGTCTTACGACACGTGCCTTAAATAAGTCAGCATGGCGTTCAAATACACGATAATGCAAGGGGCCAGTAACACACACGCAAGGCAATTTCCGATCACAAACTCAAAACGGAGAAACGTTGCCACACAGTTATAAATAGCTCCCACAACACCTGGAGACTGGCCCCGCCCGAGGACGAACGTTGCACTAACTAGAAGAAAAATCTTACTTTCAGTGACGAGACCACTTTTTGGAGGTTATTGGCAGCCGCAGATGGACTTCATAGCTTCCCCAGTCCATGAACGGAAACCAAACATTGTCCACAGAATTACGCCATCTTGTGCCCTCACGCCCCGGGTTTTTGGGCCCATCCAGGCTTAGCCTAGAGGGACCGAGCGTCCCGCTCCAGAACGGTGGTGCAGGGTCAAGCACTCGTCCCAACTCAACTCGTCCGCCCTCCGCACGCACACCGCCACATCGCAGTGGACGCGCTAGCAGCGCGCTCGCGGAGGCTCCGCAACGCCCTCGAGGAGAGCGCGGAAACTTCAAACAGAAATAAACCAAGGGAAAACAGGAAGCTTGCAAACTACACGGTTCTATAAGATTCGAGTTTAGCGCAGACCCCAGGAAACATGGGACCCAAGTCACTCTGCAAGCTGGTGGTGGCTTCATAGTGGTGTGGGCTACGTTTATATGGAATGTACTGCATCCTCTGGTCCAACTGAACCCATCATTGACTGGAAATGGTTATGTTCGGCTGCTGGGAGACCATTTTCAGCATTTTATGGACTTCATATTCCTAAATAACAAAGGAATTTTAAAGTTGACAACGCACCATGTCACCGTGCCAGAATTGTTCGCTACTGGTTTGAAGAACAATCTGAACAATTCGGGCGAATAATTTGGCGACCCAGATCGCCCGACATGAATCCCATCGAACATTTATGGCACGTAATCGAAAAGACAGTTTGTTCACAAACTCCCTCACCGTCAACACTTTCGCAATCATAGAAGCCTACAGAGGCAACATGTCTCAATATTTCTGCACGGGACCTCCAGGACGTCCAGTTGCTGCACTACCCCGGGCAAGAGGAGGTCCAGCACGTTGTTAGGATGTATCCCATGACTTTTGTCATGGCGGCAGGAAGGGCATCCGGCCACCCTCTGCAACTAAAACCCCAAATCTATAGTAACAGGGCCGCCCCAGCGTTGCAGTGGGACGAAGGCCCCAAGGAAATGATGATGATCCCATGACTTCGTCACCTCAGTGTATGCCCAGCTTTTAAATTTTACAGACGATTACTGAACTCACATCAGCGATCGAAATCCACATGAGTGGCAACAGTGACTTTCATTCTGGCGTATAATATAAAACATTATTAACACTTTTTTCCTACATTGCAGCCGGCCGTTGTGACCGAGCGGTTCTAGGCGCTTCAGTCCGGAACCGCGCTGCTGCTACGGTCGCAGGTTCGAATCCTGCTTCGGGTATGGATGTGTGTGATATCCTTAGGTTAGTTAGGTTTAAGTAGTTCTAAGTCAAGGGGACTGATGTCCTCAAATGTTAAGTCCCATAGAGCCTTTTGAACCAATATTGCAGGCTGTAAATGCTGACACGTTACTTAAGTCCGTTCTCATGTAGTGGCATCGTGCAGTGTTGTTCAATGACCCGGAACTGGACTGACAAATAAACACTACTAACAATCAATTCTTTGCTTCCACCTGTTGTTGTAATAATTAATCTCGACGGTCTTCACAAAGACGAAACAGTCAACAGTTCGGAACCAATAGCTAAAAATTCCAAGTTGAAGCACCACACTTGACGTGCCCTCTGAATTAAACGTCATCAAACACATAAAATGTGACAAGTAACATCCTCTTCTTGGAAGACCATGTCTTCACGTTCGCCGGCCGCGGTGGTCTAGCGGTTCTGGCGCTGCAGTCCGGAACCGCGGGACTGCTACGGTCGCAGGTTCGAATCCTGCCTCGGGCATGGGTGTGTGCGTGATGTCCTTAGGTTAGATAGGTTTAAGTAGTTCTAAGTTCTAGGGGACTTATGACCTAAGATGTTGAGTCCCATAATGCTCAGAGCCATTTTCTTCACTTTCTGGTGTATGGCCTTGTCCTACCGAACACATGATTGGAACTGGTTAAACGGAATTCCACGCCTGTAAACGGGAACTCATTGGAATTCTTGTGACTTTTCCGAATTGGAAAAATTCCTTAGGTGATAGCTTCCTTATTATGGAAATAGACGGGGCAGTTATCAGTCTTCTGACTACTTGGATGTGACCCATCACTAATTTCTGTCTTGTCCCATCCTCTTCATCTCAGCGTAGCACTTGCAACCTGTGTCCTCAATTATTTGTTGGAGACATTCGAGACCCGACAGCTCTAAAGCTGCTTCTAGTATCATGGAAGTTATTCCCTGGATCCTTGACACACATCTGTCCTCTTTATTGTCAGTGTTTTCCAAATGTTAGTTTCTTCGCCGATTCTGGAGATAATATTTTCATTCCTTATCAGTTCACCTTATTTTCAACGTCCTTCTGCTCCACCTCATCGCAAACGCTCTGATTCTTTTCCTTTGTCCTTGCTTCACAGTCCATGCTCCAGGTCCAAACAACGCTGTGCTCCGAAATCTAAATTCTCTGAATTTCCTTCCTCAGATTAAGACCAATGTTTGATACCAGCAGCCTTCTCTTGGCCAAAACTGCCTTCTCCACCTGTGCTATTGTAGTTCTTATGTTTTCCTTGCTGCGTCGTGTGTTATTTTGCTTCCAAGGTATCAGAATTCCTTAAAGTATTCCATTTCATTTTCATGTAAAGTTTATCACTAATCTCCTTTCTGCTACTCGTCATTCTTTTTCTTCCGTTTACTCTCATTCCATGTTCTAAATTCACAATACTGTTCATTTCATTCAGCATTGTGAATCTTATCATTTTCACCTAGGATAGCAACGTCTTCAGTGAATCTTTTCATTAACAGCCTTTCACCCTGAATGTTGATCCTACTCTTGAATCATTGTTTTCTTTTCATCATTGCTACTTCGACGTATAAATTTACTAGTGGGGACGAAAGACCCCTTCCCTACCCCCTTAGAGCACATCGTTCTTGGTCTTCCATTCTTAATGTTCACATATTGTAACTTTTCACTCTTACCCTTTAGCTTACTTGCTGAAGATCCACAATTCCAGAAATATTAATCACAAATTTCTCCGTCCAAAACTGCACGTGATTAACCTTGTTTACCTTCTGTAAGAGATGCTAGCTGATTCCCCGGTTTTGTAAGCCCTAAGCAGTTCCACGAAACAGCTTCACCAATGAGGCCTTTCAGCTAATCAGGCTGAAGAGCACAATGCAGACACTGCCAATGGCCACTCTCTGCTCGCTCTAGTAACGTGCCTTTAGAATGAGCTACGTCCGTGAATTTTTCAGAAATTTATTTTTAATAGTTCTTCACAATCATCTGCCTTCATGAGAAATAGCTTAGTAGGCGACGTCCACAAAGTACTATGGATTACGGAAAACCCACCCCATAAGATCCTTTCTAGACAGAGCCACGCAAAAAACCACTCAGGGGCCCGCGACAGCATAAAAGACGAGCAGCCACGAATGTTGCAAATGGTTCAAATGTCTCTAAGCACTATGGGATTTAACTTCTGAGGTCATCAGTCCCCTATAACTTAGAACTACTTAAACCTAACTAACCTAAGGACACCACACACAAGCATGCCCGGGGCAGGATTAGAACCTGCGACAGTAGCAACCGCGCGACGCCGGACTGAAGCGCCTAGAACCACTCGGAATGTTGCATAACAGTGCGTCAGGATAATTTCTGCTATAATTGTTGCTGGTAGAAAATGTACCTATATTCCTTATACAAACTTTCTTTCCTTAAGTACAGTATCCGTTCAAAGGTATCCTGCCACCTGTCAGCGGAGAGTAATACGTGGTTCACCCACCCTTCCGCTTTATGACGAACTATGCTGGTGACACCTTCAGTTAGGTGTCTGATTATCTGTGGAGAAATGGCAGGTAACTTTCTCCAGGTGTTCAACAGACAACAGACAAAAACCAATCCATCGAATTACCGCAGGGTATATTTGATTCAGCACTCCAGATCACTTGTTTGCTGTCATCCACAGCCCAGCGACATCTCTATTTATACCAGCACTGACTACTGTAATATGTAATGATAATTAAATCAATACCCCTAGCTGTCGCCAGGCGTTGATATACATCATCGGTGATAGTTAAAAAATATGTGCCCCGACCATGGCTCGATCCTGGCATGTCCTGCTTACATCGCAGACGCTCTATCCATTTGACCCACTGAGGGGCACAGAGGATAGTGCGACTGCAGGGACTTATCACTTGCACGTTCCCCATGACACCCACAATCCCAACTTAATGTCCACACGCTACATTCCTAGTGTCCCTGCCCATTACACTCACTATCCGCGGCAATCTTACCGAGTCCCGTAAGAGTTAGAGCAATTCGTGTACATCCAGCACAGAAGAAGGTCAATGGCCGGTTAGCCTTAACTGTATGAAGATGGTATCCGTTATTTCACATCTGCAGTCGCACTATCCTCCGTGCCTTCGGTGGTTCGGATGGATAGAGTATCTCCCATGTAAGCAGGAGATCCCGGGTTCGAGTCCCGGTTGGGGCACATATTTTCAACTCTCCCCGTTGATGCATATCAACTCCTGTCGACAGCTTAGGGTCTTGATTTCATTATCATTTTAGTCTAAGAGAGCTGCATGGTCACCGATGGTATCTGTTCTTTCGGACATGTCCTAAAGAAAGGATACCATCTCCATACTGTGGTTTATGAGAAGATACTCGACCATTGCACGACATCATTTTTAACTCACTTCACACAGTCGTTGTGCTAGCAGGCCTGCACAGTGTAACTTACAAATTATTCCTTGCACTGATTTTATGCGATTTTTGACAACCACCCTCAACATTCCTCGATGTCCCTTGCTCGTCAGTACGTGAGTTCTGCCTGGCGTTCGTTCAGCTATGGCTGTTACTTCGCGTTTCCACTTCATAGTCACGTCATTAACAATTGACACGAACTGCTTTAGAAAAGATGAAGTTTGCGTAATCGATTTCTTACTCAAGTGACACTGAATGACTAGTTCTCATTCAAAGTATCGGAGCTCTCGTGGCTGAACCATTCCTTAGTTACTTAACTACATGTTCAAACGAGAATCTGAACGATTCTTTTACGAAAAAGCTGTGGAACAAGTCTGTTAACAGGATACGTGGACTTGATTAGTGTCAACATTACTGAACGTACAACTTTTTAGTCCTAATCATCAAACTACACTTTAAAATAGGCGATTTCCTTCCCTTACCACTTTTTAAATAAAAATTCGTTCAGACAACAGAAGAATCCCAGGAGAAATGATTTCACATTAGGATAAAAATTTGCTTTAAAGTCTGTCAGATATTTTATGTTGTTTGGAATATGATAAAAGCAGTTTGTTGTTGTTTACAACCTTTCTGTACGACTGACAGATTTAATAATGGATAATAAATGTCATTTTTCCTGTACTGTTGTAGGTATGGATAACACTCTTTTTTCAAACTGTGATAGATTATTTATGACGAATTTCATTAGTTAATATAGGCATTGTTCGGCGCTGTTAAAATGCCTAACTCGGTGAAGAGGTACCTACGAGACGATCACGGTTTTGCTCTGATGGTGCTATGGTGCTACTTCTCAACTTTCTGTACGGTACTCGCCGTCTGCTTTTACATGGGTCTGCTCTTTGTGACATCTGATGGGGAACACAGCATTGCATAGGGGTCTCCATATAAGTTGTTGATCAGATAGTGTTTGTAGGTGACAGCACTTCTATTTTCATATTATTGTGGCACAGGAAAACAAAATAATCAATATATGATGCGAATAAATCCGAAGTTACCCAGCAAAGTTTTCTGCTGTACACTGTGGATCCATGGAATCACTTTACCCTTTTCAGAAACATGCGTCACATTGTCTGCGACGCTTTCTGCAGCACCTGGTGTACCTTCTTCAGCGACCTCTCAGCAGGAGGAAGGACGAGCGTTCCTCTGACGTCCGTTCATAAAGCAGTGGAGACACGGAGCAGTAGAAGCAGGCCGTAAAGCACAATAAAGTGTGTGGCACTTTGCGGGGGATGTGAATCAAGATTTAAGTGAGGGACACCACAGCGCCGTGAGCACGCACCCTGTCGTAGCAGGGCCATAACGGCGCGAGGCGGGCTTTATACCGCCCTGCTACCTGTGTTGCAGCCAGTATCGTCTCCGTTACTTCCCTTACTATGCAGATACCCTTAGTAAGACATTTAGAACAAGGCGACGAAGGAAGAAAAACTTTTGTCAGTCTCTGTGCGTCTTCATTACTGCAGTTCGCCGGCCGCTGTGGCCGAGCGGTTCTAGGCTCTCCATTCTACGGTCGCAAGTTCGAATCCTGCCTCGGGCATGGATGTGTGTGATGTCCTTAAGTCAGTTAAGTTTAAGTAGTTATAAGTTCTAGGGGATTGATGACCTTAGATGTTAAGTCCCATAGCGCTCAGAGCCATTTGAACCATTACTGCAGTTCCCATTTAACTGGCAGAAAGTAAACTGCTTCATCTTGTCGACGTCAACGTGTGAAGCGAGCAACCACAGTGAGAGTTTCATTTCTGCTCACTGGTTTTTGGATTAATTAGGTGTTCCGTTTCTTTCTACTTTGAGCCATTCTTATCTTTCCTGTTTCCTCACTACACCACTGAGCGGTACAATTATATTGCTCTAGCCGTTCTTTTCATTAATCAGACAGCAGTTTTTACCACCTGACCAATTCTACATCGAATTCTTCAGCAGCAATGTACTATGTAAAGTACAATCCAAAATTCTGTTAAAAAAAAAAAAAAAGGTTTGATGCATCACAACATACGTTTCAATCACTAGAAAAATTGCTTTAAATTATCTGACCGTCTCCATTTCGATTTTATACTTATATTTAATTCATCAGTTTTATTCGTGTGGATAAAATTTTCGTATTTGGATTCGCTTTTAGAAATCGTTTCCAGTATTACTAACATGAACTGATAATGAGAACCACTTCTTCCTCACAGTGGATGACGAGTAACGTCAACTGACCCTTCGAAGCCTGATACGAGAACTCTGTTATATTTATTTTTTACTTTTTTTAAGTCTTTTGAAGGATCTGATGTATGTCAGTCGAAAATAGAGATCAAAATATTTTGATTCTGCCGAATAGTTGTAGTAAAAACACTGTGTTTTAACTGCTGTTAATTAATTAAAATACCATCAAATATACGTCTTTAACCATTTTGTGGTCGAAGTACTTTCCTCGTCTGCGTTTGCTCCCCAATAGGTAATAACGAAACATGGTTCTGCATTGAACAAACCCATTTCTTTTTTTTTTTTTTTACTGCCCACACACATTTCGGAGAAGTTACTCCGTCTTCAGTAGGTTTCATTTATTATCTGTTGAAAAATGTACAAAAAAACTATCCATTACCATATTTACCAGTTTCTGAGATCGTACTGTTTACATTAATATACGCATTCACACAAGTATTAACATGAAGAATAAATATATACCTTATTATTCCATATTGGTGTTCACAACTCTGTTTCGTATTAGCAGCACAGCTATAATTACTGTCTTGCAGGATGTCATCTGCAGTTACTAAGCATTTACAGATGTTCCGTTACGTAATTCCTCAAATTTTCGGCCTAATATGATATTATTGATTTTTTCTATACCACTGCTGTGGTTATATCATTTTTTTTTTCTTTTTGTATACAAAGATTCGCTATTTTACTCTTTGACGAGCTTTATTTAGGTTACAGTACTATTTTTTGAAAATGTGTGTTCAAATGTATGGTGATTGTGATTAGGTTTTGTGAAATGTGGATTGGGAACGGGTAACAGACTGTGTACGTAAATGTGTATACTTACTTTTTGTAGATCTCACGTTTTCGTGACTCTGCAGGGTGTTTCAGTGTAGCTTCGGAACAAACTCTGTTTGTATCATGATCACTTGTTCCGCAATCTTGTTGTGGATGTTTCTGATGGGAATTTAGAATTTTTCAGTGGCATTAAGCTGTGGGAGTGTGTCTCTTTGTTTATGTGTGTCTGAGTGTGTGTGTGTGTGTGTGTGTGTGTGTGTGTGTGTGTGTGTGTGTGTGTGTGAGTGTGTGTGTGTGTGCGTGTGTGTGTGTGTGTAAGCGTTTTTTCGTATGATGTGCCCTGGTCCTTTGTTAATTTCCTTAGGACTGCGAGCAGGATTCCACTGCATAGTGGTGTGTATTCGTTCGTCACTTCCTTCCATTATGCCTTTTTCCGTATCGTAATTGTCTTCAACTACACGTTTCTGTGGAGGGCTGTTGCTGTTGTTCTACAGATAATAAATAAAAAATCACTGAAGACAGAAAAAACTTCACTGAGACATGTATGGGTAGAAAACAGGAAAAGTTGTATTTGCTCAAGGCAGACTCTCATATACACACCTATTTAACTTTAATAATACTTTGCCTCAGCAAAATACAATTTCAGCTTTGTAATGCCGCGATGAGACGGAATCGTTTGATATACTTCACGATAGTGTTGCGTTTTATTTATTATTTTGGCTAACTAAACTGAAATCCATTGGTTACTGGTGGTGCGCAGCGACCGTTGAATAATCAAATGTATAGAAGGACAGCTGTAGTTTATTGGTGATCTACATTTAGACTGTAACATAGACATGAACGGTGCAATACAAGAAGAGTCATATAGGAACAGCCACGTCACATTATAAAAATGTAACAATTGACGCTACCATTTATACGGCAGAAACAGGAAACAATTGTATAACCTAACAAAGCGAATCGCCGTAGAGTCCACAGCAAACTCTGCCTGTCCGATTTAAGGGTGCTGTTTCCGCAGTATCGGTTCAGTGCGCGTTCCTCGCTTGGAGGCTTTAAGTGTAACTAGTCGCAAAACTGTTAGTAACCGTAATTCAGGTGCTTAGATGGAGACAATTTAGTGCTTCCCTTAGTGTTTTATGTGAAGCCTGATACCGCCGCCCTCATTCTGCCAACGTGAGGCACTCGGTTTCAGTGCTTCCAGTTTCAGGACCAATGGAGGAGACGCTCTCGGCATGTTGCATCTTAGGAGATCTCGGCCTGAACGAGCTGTAGTCTTACGGACGGGCTAGTGGCAGACTGAAAAACCGCGGAGTGATTTAAGCGTTTCCATGGATGATCGTTGCAGAATTGACCTTGTCTATTTTTTTTATTTAACTTGTCAAGTCTCACTCGCTCTTTCAGTGTCGTTGCAGTCCTGTTGGGCTCCGCTTGTGCTGTCCTTTTCAATGGTTACAGCTGCCCTGCCAGAAAGTTGAAAAATTTTCTGACTGATTTTGCGGGGATTGCCTGTATTGTAACCCGCAGTTCCATCATTGGTTACTGCATTGGCTTTAACAAATGTCATACTTTTTGCCATGTACATGCACTCTAGGTATTGCGCTCTTATGACTGTGCTTTTCATGACGGCATTAATAACTAAATGTGTCTCTTCTATGTTCCATAGTCTAAAGGTAATCCCTTCTGTGATCACGTTTTTGCAAGTTGGAAGTCTGTAACATTAAATCGTTCTTTTAGTTAATATTATATAGCTTTATAAATTTCGTTCGAGATTCTGAAAGATTTTCTGATTTTTACGGCTAAGATCTAGTAAACAGGCTCTATGTGTTTACAGTTTATATACAAAGAGAGTAGAAGCTTTCGAAATGTGGTGCTACAGAAGGATGCTGAAGATTAGTTAAGTCCATCACATAACAATGAGGAAGTACTGTAGAGAGCTCGGCAGACAAGAAATTTGTGTCACAACTTGACCAAAAGAAGGGATCGGTTGATAGGACACATTCTGATACATCAAGGGATCACCAGTTTCGTACTGGAGGGATACGTGGGAGGTAACAATCGTAGAGGGAGGCCAAGAGATGAATACAGTAAGCAGATTCAGCATGATGTAGACTGCAATAGTTAACCGGACATGAAGTGGCTCGCACAAGATAGAGTAGCATGGAGAGCTGCATCAAACTATTCTTCAGATTGAAGACCCCAATAACATCATAAAATCGCTCTCCACTTACGGGCTGCTGCATTTCCTCTAGGGTTCGAAACCGTCCCTGAGTAGCGAGGAAACGTTACCTAGAGTCAATGAACGGTCTTGACGAAACACAGCGAGTGTATAGAGGGGGTAAAGTAATGCAATATTATTTTTTCTGTTTGTGTCCAGTTACACCTTTAAGGGATAAAACAGACCCCAAAAAGTAATTTGGCGTATTAAGTGTAGAGGGAATAGCTTCGAAACCATAAAATAGAAAAATGTGCTCTTTAAGTATGTACAACATACCTGTTTAAAGTATCTAAACGTTCATTATTAATATTATTATTATTGTTATTTTTTTGTTTCACTTATTTGGGTTTATGATTTAAACAGTGTAAGTTAACGTTTTTTTCGTTTTATAGTTTACTGCTTCGCATAACACGGATTCTTCGCCGGACTGACTGTACTTATCAGTATTCACTGAACCTGTTGTGTTGAACAAACTCGTTGCCGAACTGACGTAAGACTTCGTATTGTGTACAAGGTACGTTTGTTTACGAATAGGGAAGATGGCAACTGTTATCCCAGTTAATATTTGCAGAATTCTACATGATCATTTCAGCATTGTGGAATTCGCTGAGATTTATATCAATTCGCAGAAAGTAGAACTGAAACACGCCATGCTAGCATTGGTTTGTGGCGGCATAGATGGACATTCGACTATTACGGAACAACATAATGGGCTATGGTTTAGTGGATCGGAGTTCCAGGGTATAGTAATGATTGGCGATGATTGGAAAACACGAGGAGTCATGCATCCCCGGCAATGTCCTCTCTTCAGAAAGCGAATTAAATTTAGAATAAAAGAAATCTGTGGTTGAATTTTGTAAAAACGAAAATAAGCAAAAAAGGTGACTTCCATCTTTGCAGCATAGATATCGCAAAGTTACGTCAGTGAAACAGGTGCATAACTGGGAAAAGTATGTTCTTCATGACGGATCAAAACGTATAAGATGAAGGTGATATACTACTGGACCTTAAAAAATGTAATGGAGGCTATGGATCATCGATTGCTTATCCAAGACAGTCACCTTAAAACGTGGGCCTTGGAGTTGAGCATGGAAGTATAGTTACATAATTCCAAGGCAAGCTCCAAATGGCTACTGAATTTTGAAAAGTCACGCGGAGTTGTATCTCTGAATATAACAAAGTTTGTAATTAGACACTGTATAAAGATAAAAGTTATCTCAACGAGACCGTTTTAAGATTTGTACCGCAAATGAAGAATCACATCAGCATTTTGGCGGCTTAAAAAGGGTACAACTCTTATCAGAGCAGATCAACCCGCAACTGCACTCTGGGCGTACTTTGTTCCTAAAGGGGACAGCAAAAGTGGAATCCATGGCGCAGCCATTGTCGTCAGACACAGTTACAAGATTCAGCTATAGTTTCTGCTGCTGGAAAACTTCTTATCCTCTCTTGGACCGAGAATTAGAGAACCTCTTTCTGAAGTTCCAGATGTTCTTGTGACAGCATCGAAGACTGTAAACTAATGTATAACCACGTCACGTCGAAAGGTTTTTGACAGAACTTTTCTCTCCCAGTGCGGGAGAAAAATCTGTGTTATTAATAGATTCCCGGGGAGGTCATTGCGGAAGAACTGTTTTGAGAGGTGTACCTGAGGACAAAGAACTTGTTCATCTGGTTATCCCAAAAGGATCGATGGCACAAGTAAAGCCATGGAACGTATACAGCTTTCGATGTTGGAGTAACTTCATAGGAAGATTTTCACATCTCGTTGGGCTACATGATTATGATGTCAGTCTCCACTTGAGAAACAATATAATCAAGCTGCAGTCACTAGAACATCGTCAGGTCTGCTCGACGAAGTTTTCCATTGTTCTGAAGTATGCCTGGTACAAATCAGGTTATTCAGAGTATCGCCCACCACAATTTGATACGCCAGCTGAGTTTCGTTCCTTATTGTCTTGTTATCGTTTGTATTAAGTAAAGAAATGTTGTTCATTTTGCATGGATCGTGCTCAAAAAGGTTATGTTTTAAGGATCTCTTTACCCATTATCATTATTGAAACGATTTTGTATCATAATAATCATTTACTTCTTACTCTGAATTAACAGAATAAACGTATGTGGAAAAATTAACTTGAAAGAACGTCAAAACGTAAAATAACAATTTACGCAATACAACAAAAATATGTACAACAAATAATTGGAAGAATAATGAAAGTTTATATATTTTCATTCGGTATATTACAAATATTCCGACACCACGTTTTGTACAAGTTATTTTCCCAAAATAGTATCACATAAGCCACCTTTATTACCCGTAGGTTTATGTGGAATGAGAGCGTCTTTAATTTATGTTATAATAAAAGGTTCCATTTGGAGAATTCATTAATGTTGGCGGGGTAATTCATAAATATTTGGATGTTTTTAAAAAGTTTATTATACAGTTTTCAAGAAAGATAGTTATATATGAACTTTTAAACGAAAAAGATTTTTTATATTTAATGATTTCTAGACATTCGCGGCAATATCATCTACAGCGTGGTCATGGCCGCGTCTAAATACGCTAACCCCTTTCTTCCGTTCAGACACTCGCCCACGTCACTGATTGATGATTCCATAAAACCTACTGGAGCATTCGTACCACCACACTGCTGTAATTTACGTGAGCGGTGGAGGAACGCGTGACCTCTTGACGTCAATGCTACTTCATTCGCAGCGTTCCAGATAGCTCTTTTGAAGGGGTAACAGACAGTTTGTCTGGTGAGATTATTACGTACTACATTAAGTAAATTTACTACATCAGCAACCAATTATTGAATTAATAATGATCTCTTTTCATTGTCTTGTTGCTTTAATCAACATCTCTTAGACTGAATGAAATTATATCGTTCTATCCCAACTGAGACGGACGCTGGCGTATCGTAAATTCCTATACTTTCAAGAATTTTTGCTTCTATGTATTCCGTTCATAAATGGCTAGCTCTGTCTCAGATCGTACCAGAGAATGGGAGAAGATCGACAACAGCTAAAAAATATGTTCAAGGTAGCATTATCTATCTTCTTCTGAAAATAATTTATTATCTGAGTAAGTCACACTAATTTCACACGATATGGCCAATTTCCTCCGGTAACATCAACTCTGACACGCACAAGGTAAATAAGCTTAAAAATTAGAAGAGAAGTTATGCAGGATACGTCAAAATTAAAATACGGTAATAAAAGTGATGCCGTACAATAAAATACACGCCGTGGTTGAAACCCGCCACTGCGGAAACCATATTTTCAGTAAATTCACTTGAATCCAGTATATAAGAGCTAATACCCGGCTAGATACGACTAACTATTCATTTCCTTTCGACATTTCGAGTAATTTCTGTATTAATTTTTAACATACTTGTGTAGCAGATTTTAAATTGGCAGACTTCGTTTCAAATTAGTCACTGTTTGTGTCCAGCTGACTTAGACGTCGTTCTTTCTTTTTTTGTTCCAGTCTCTGGTGTAAGGAATTGGGATGCATGTGAGGAGTTACTGCTGAGGCAAGCATAGCCACTCTTGAAGCTCATAAGCAAACGAATATTTTTGTCATGTTCCCGATGTTTCGCTGTATCGGCACTCTCCATATAGATTCCTCTCTACTCCCATCATATTGATAAGTGGGTTCGTTGAACTGAACAGCTGTACTACTTAAGAAAACGTAGTTAAAAAAATCTGTCGACGATTCTTAGAAAGAAATATAGTTGGCGCCTTCTTGAGTGACTCGATCTGACGTGCAAAAATTGTGTTACATCTACGAAGCCGAAAATTGTGTGCTGCTGTGCCGATAGCAACATAAAGAGCTTGAGAAGCAATTGTTTTGGTACGTATGCTTAAAGTACAGCTTTCTCATTGGCTACATATATCAAACTTTGTTGCAAAATAAGGTTTCTTTTTCTTCTACTACTGAAATTTACAGAATTTATTTAACAGTATTTTCATTTATCATGGAATCCTCTTGGATAGTGTTTACATGTAAGAGGAACAGCCAAACGCATCCCGCTCCAGCGAGACGTGAACGTCTGTATACAAGGGCACCACATTTTATAGGAGGACTGCTCATATCCAGATCACGAACGCTGTGCACTCATTTTTTATACAGCCATCGCACAGATATACAGAGGAAATATGAACTGCGAGCAGTGATAAAGTACCCCCACCTTGAAGAATTTCAGCTACATAAGATGATAAATCTCTATGCTAATGTTGTGTACTAGGGAGATGCTGCTACTCTACATTACAGCGCGAGGGAATGGATCTGTAAATCTACATGTGGATAACTCAGGAACGAGATCAGATGTTGTTCTACATCCATCAACGGGGAAAACATACGATGTCTGAAAAAGTTCACTACCAAAAAGTAATAATGTCACACTGTAGAATCCGTTACCTTGTAACAGGAAAGAGGGTTCATAAGCAATTCAATATTTATCTTGCGCCGGGAACGCAAATGGAGGCGTTAAAATAGTCTCCTGAAAGAACTCATGTTGGTGGTTTAACTATTCCGCATCAAGACCTTACAGTTTATCAGATGCCTGTTACTACGAGTATTAAGAGTAGAACTCTCGTTTTATCTGATTAAATATCACTACAAGATATGGAACCGTCCATCCTACTTCCATTAGAAAAAACGAGTACAACACAGGAAGAGACAGAGTTCAACATTTTAACAGTCAAAAGAGTGATGGCTTCCTTGGAATCACTGGGAGAGACATGAAGTGAGTGTGGTGAGTGTTGATGTTACTGTCTACAGATTTTTCTTTTCTTACTTTTGGATCATGCTTGTTGCTAACGTAACATATCTGTCGATAAAACTGCTTTCCAAACCATGAAATATGTTAATTTTTATAATGCTTGTTGTTGTGGTCTTCAGTCCGAAGACTGGTTTGCTGCAGCTCTCTGTGCTACTTTATTCTGTGCGAGCCTCATCATCTCTGAATAATTACTGCAAAATACATCGCTCTGAATCTGCTTCCTGTATTCATCTCTTGCTCTCGTTCTACGATTTTTGTCTCCTATAGTTCGCTCCAACGCTAAATTAGTGATCCTTTGATGTCTCAGAATGTCTCCTATCAATCAATCCCTACTTTTTGTCAAGTTCTCTCCTCATTTCTCTTCGGTACCTCCTAATTAGTTATGTGATCGATCCATCTAATCTTCAGCATTCTATTGTAGCATCACATTTCGAAAACTTATATTTTGTTTTTGTCTAAAGTGTTTATCATCTATGTTTCACTTCCATAAATGGCTGAACTCCAGACAAGTACTTTCAGAATAGACTTCCTAACACTTACATCTGTATTCGATGTTAACAAATTTCTCTTCTTCAGAAACGCTTTTCTTGCCATTGCCAGCCTAAATTTTATATTCTCTCTACTTCGGCCATAATCAGTTATTTTGCTGCCCAAATAGTCAAACTCATCTAGCATTTTAAGTACCTCGTATCCTAATGTAATTCCCTTAGCATCACCTGATTTAATTCTACTATATCCCACTATTCTTCTTTTGCTTTCACTGATGTTCATCTCATATCCTCCTTTCAAGATATTGTGCATTTCGTTTAACTACCTTTCCAAGTATTTTACTGTCACTGATAGATTTACAATGTCATCGGAAAACCTCAATTTTTTTTCTCTTTAAACCTGAATTCCTACATCAAATTTTACTGTTTGTTCAGTGTATAGATTGAGAAATGGGTAGGCTTCAACCCTGTCTCACTCCCTTCTCAACCACTGCTACCCTTCCTTGCCTCTTGACTCTTATAACGCCGTCTGGTTTCTGTAGGAGTTGTAAATAGCCTTTCGATCCCTGTATTTTACCCCTGCTACCTCAGAATTTCAAAGACTGTATTCCAGTCAGTACTGTCTAAAGCTTTCTGTAAGTCTACAAATACTATAAGCGTAGGTTTGTCCTTCCTTAATCTATCTTCAGAGATAAGTCGTAGGATCCGCATTGCTTCGCGTGTACCTACATTTCTTCGAAATCCAAATTGATCTTTCCCAAGGTCGGCTTCTACCGGTTTTCTCCATTCTTCTGTAAGGAATTAGTGTTAGTGTTCTGCAACCATGTCTCATGAAAGTTCGGTAATTTTCACACCTGTCAGCAACTGCATTCTTTGAAACTGGAATTATTACATTCTCCTTGAAGTCTGAGGGTATCTCTCCTGTCACATACATCTTGCACACCAAATGGAAGAGTTCTCTCATGGCTGGATCTCCCGAAGCTATTAGTACTTTTGACGGAATATCATCAACTCCCGGGGCCTTTTTTCGACTTAGATCTTTCAAATTCTTCTATTAATATCATATCTCCCCTCTCATCTTCATCTACGTCTACTTCCCTTTCTATAATATTGCCTTCAATCCTTTTTCCCTTGTATGGACGCTCTATATACTCCTCCTAGCTTTCAGCTTTTTCTTCTTTACTTAAGACTGGTTTTCCATAAGGCCATAAGGGTTGCTGATATTCATGCAGCTGCTTCTCTTTACACCAAAGTCGTCTTTAATTTACTGGTAAGCGGTATTGGTAAAGTATGCTTCTCAATCCTTGCATTTGTGGGCTAGGCATTTCCGATTACCCGTTTTGCACTTCCTGTCACTCTGATATTTTATACGATTGTATTCCCTTTCGCTTATTTCATTTGTTGCATTTTTATATTTTCTGATTCCATCAGTATAATTCAATACCTCTCGCGTTATACAAAGATTTCTATTCGGCCTTGTCTTTTTCCCTGTTTGATCCCTTGATGCGTTGACTATTACATGTCTTAAAGATGCTCATTCCTCTTCTACTATATTCCTTTCCCCTGCTCTGGTCAACCATTGCCTAGTACTGTCTCCGAAACTCTCGGCAACCTCTGGTTCTTTCAGCTTATCCAGACCCCCATCTTCTTAATTTCCTAACTTCTTCCATTTTCTTCAGTTTCAATCTGCAGTTTATTACCAATAATTGTGGTCAGAGTCCACATATGCCCCTGAAAAGTCTTACAATTTAAAATCTGGTTCCTAAATCTCTGTCCATTATATAATCAATTGGAAACCTTCCGGTGTCTCCAGGTCTCTTCCACGTATACAACCTTCTTTTATGATTCTTAAACTGGTAGCAATGATTAAATTGTGCTCTGTGAAAAATTCTACCAGGCGGCCTCCTCTTTTATTTCTTTACCGCATTCCATATTCACCTACTAATTTTCCTTCTCTTCTTTTTCGTATCATCGAATTCCAGTCTCCCACCTCTGCTAAATTTTCGTCTCTCTTAACTATAATTTCTTTTATCTCGTAATACATTTCTTCAGTCTCTTCATTTGCGGAGCTAGTTGGCGTATAATCTTGTACTTCACAAAGAAATTACTGATTCATAACACGGACTACATTTTTTTCTATTTTATTTAATGAGTTTTCCTTCTCCCACCACTGCAACGTCTCCCTACGTTCACCGCTGTAATCACCTCCTGCGGTATTACTCAAAACTAAAGGAATATTCTTCTATAGATGTATCTGTCCGTGGCTAGTTACTAATAAAATCACATTTCCTAAGGATTTCTTTAGTGAATAACATTTGAAAAACGAAATTTTTTTTTTTTTGAAAAATTAAGATCAAGTGGTAGTGCCATGATAAAGAAACGCAAATAAGAAATTCGTTAATAATGGTGAGAGTTGTATCATGTTTGTATCTTAAAGAGTACACGTAAAATTCCACATAATAGTGCCCTAGTGAAGGCCGCTCACTTCACCTTGTGAATACTGATCGAAAAACATTATGTGATCTGATTGCCTTTCTGCGATAATTTGATACAGACCTCATACTAGGCGCAACGCATATATTCTAACACTTGAAACAATATACAACTGCTTGATGAGCAAGTTTCTCATTACTTAATCTAACATTTGAATCAATGAACAGTTCATAGTTTACGCATAATAGGGAGAACATGTACTGTTATTAGGGTGTCAACTGTAATACAGAATACTGTGTTACAAAGAACTGTTAATACAGTGCTTCCATAGACAATTGTATGAACGCATGGTGTAACAACTGCTGCTCCTAAGCCTTCGCCGCAAATTTACCTCCGGGGATCTGAATACTATCATTTTGATGAGCCAGAACATTATGAACACCGACCTACTATCGATATAAACCCCTACAGGCGACAGCAGCGCCACCTGGCGGGAAATGATTGTTAGTGAGACACCCGCAATATGCATGTAGTATCAGTGAGCTCACTATTCATTTGTCCAGATAGTTAAGAGAGACGAAAATTTAGCAGAGATGGGGTACTGAAATTCGATAATAGGAAAAGGAAGACAAGAAAGAATAGTAGATGAACATCGACTGGGGTAACGTAATGAAAAAGGAAGCCGCTAACAGTTGGTTTTACGAATGGGGAAGGTGCACAATGTATCTGAGTTTGACCAAAGCCAGATTGTAATGGACCAGAGGTTCGGCACAAGCATTTCGGAAACTGCACGGCTTTTCGGGTGTTCGAGGAATGCTGTGGCGAGTGTCTTCAACAAGTGGCGAAACCAAGGTGAAACCACGTCCAGACGTTGTGGCGTTGGGCGGCCGCCCCTCATTACAGATGTCTGATCTCGTAGGACGGGCAGACTGGGGAAACAGGACAGGTGCTGAACTGTGGCGGGACTAACATCATACTTTAATGTAGGCCAGAGTACAAGTGCGTCTCAACACACAGTGCACCGAAGACTCCTAACAATGGACCTCCGCAGCCGACGATCCACGCATGTGCCAATGTTAACACCACGACATCGGGTACTACGACTGAAATGGGTGCGTCACCACCGGCATCGGACGTTGGTGGAGTGGGAGAACACTGCATGGTCAGATGAATCGCGGTACTTTCTTCATCATGCCGGTGGAAGGGCTCCTTGACACCTACACTGCTGGACGGAGACAAGCTGTGGGCGGCTCCACTGTGTTCTGCAGAACATTCATGTGGGCATCCATGGGTACAGTGGAGATCGTGCAAGGCTCCATGATGGTCAAGGACTGGTTGCAGACCACGTACAACCCTTCATGATTATCACGTTTCCCAACTGTGGTGGCATTTTTCATCAAGATAATGCGTATGGTCACAAGGCCAGGATTGTGATGAAGTGGTTCGGGGAACACAGTGGCGAGTTCCAGTTGCTGTGCTGTTCCCTCAACTGATCTGAACCCGCTCGAACACATCTGGATGTGATTGAACTTGGTATCAGAGATAATTAGCCCCCTCCCCGGAATTTACGGGAATTAGGTGTATTGCATATGCAGACCTGGTGCAAAGTTCCTCGAGTAACTTACCAGCGCCTCATTGCTTCCATACCAAGACGCATCGCTGCTGTTATCCGTGCCAAAGGTGGACATACCGGCAGTTAGGTAGGTGCTCATAGTATTCTGGATGATCAGTGTATCTGAATACTGTGTAGCTCTTCGTACAACACGAGAAATGGCATTCATCTAAAAAGCTGTCTTTCTGGATGCATAAGCCTATGTTTCTTTATCATTGCTACACTAGTCATCAATGATGACAGATTTTCATTTAATTTGGTTAATGAAGTGTAAATAAAAGCTAAAGATTTGATCTTAATATCTGGTTCAGCAAGTCCAAAGTATACAGTTGGTTTACGTGCAACATCAGAAACATATGAAATACGTGTTACTTACTCCACTACTATCAGACAAAGACTTCCCTTACAAATTATTCTGTAAACCATCAAAGAGCAGAAAAATTATGGATGAGTGAGGACTTTTCCACTCATTTCAGTTACTGTTCAATACACCATATAGAAAACACGAATCTGGCCAACGTGAATCGAAAACTGCCAGTCCCACATTATAAGTCATCATGGCTCGATCAGAACAAGGGCAGTACATTTCAGATATGGCTCGCCGAGCTCGCAAAACCGCTACACTGTTACATAGTTTACTCCATTCGTATGTAGCGAATTCGTAATTCACAATTCTCCCAGTGTTAGCACTGATACATTGTAAGCTGCAGCTATATATCACTCTATTTCCTTCTCAATTTATGTCATGGGTGCGCCATTTCCTTATCATAGCACAGAACAGAACCATCAAGAACGAACAAGAAGTATTGTGTATTTCTAACTTGCAGGCCACGCTATCTCTACAGCTGCCCTGCAGTTTCATTGGCTGAGCCCCACTTGCTTCAAAGACCTTAGTTAAGGTAAACCAGTGTATTACAGTGCTAGTCACTTCACAATATTCGAATAATGGCCACAGGTATTACACTAGAATATTGCACACAAATACAGAGGCATGAAATTTGATACATGGAAGTTGACAATAATAAGAGACAACTTTCAATGTATCAGAATAAGTAACAAATATGTCCGCGAAAGGCAAAGGTCCTGAGTTCGAGTCTCGGTCCGGCATACAGTTTTAATCTGCGAGGAAGTTTCAAATATGACAAAGTTTAGCACAACAACCCCTCTGGTTTATACATAGCCAAAATAAAATAAAAAGCAAATACTTATTGCTTTCCTTTGTTAATTACAGTATAATGCCCCCCCCCCCCCCAGTAATACCCACTGTAGTTCCTTTCCAAATTAGGGCTAAGGGGCACCACTGATGACCCACCCTTACACAATCATCACTTCTGTTGGTACCTCTTTCCCACTTCCCAAACTTCACAGAAGCCTTCCTGCATATTTTGTTGGACCACTCCTGGATGAAAGGAAAGTAGGAGAGAGGTGCAGACAATAACGTACATGTGGAGGCGGATCTGGAGTCGTGCCTGTGTAATCTCAGTCGGTAACGCGACGTACAGGGTTCCAGTTTCGAATCTGCTTCACAGTGAAAAATTTGTTCTGAAAGTAGCAAGTAGATTGAAACCGTCGATGACTCACTTGAATGCTATACGGAGTCGAAATATGAGCATTCTAGGTACACAATAAAGCGATTTGCTTAATTTCGGCGCTTTTCTGCACTCTAGTAAGGAAGTACACTAAGTCAGGCGTTCGAAAGTTTTGGCTATGTTTTGCTAGTAATGGATACTGCTAATGATATCCTGGTTACGATACAGCCCTCTGACGTTGTTTTGTTGTTGTGGTTTTCAGTCTAAACTCTGATATGATACAAAACTCTACGCTAATCTATCCCATGCAATATCTTCACCTGTGCTCCACTAGTGCAATCTACATTCGTCGAACAATCTTACTGTAGTCAGTTCTGGGTCCCTCTCCACAATTTTTGTTCACCACTCATCCTTCCATTAACAGACGATTCCCTCATGCGTCAGTATGTGGCCAATCAACAAAACTCTCTTTCAGTCACGTTTTGAGCAACAAATTTCTTCCTGCTCCAGTTGAATTCGGTATCTGTTCATTAGTTACTTGATCTACCAAATATTCAGCATTCTTCTGTAGCATTATGTTTCAAAACCTTCCAATCCCTTCTTTTCTGAACTGTGTGTCATCTAAGTTTCGCTCCACAATTACATGGCTAAACTTCACAAATACCTTCAGAAAAGGCTTCCAAACATTTAAAATTGTTTGTAATGTCAGAAAATATCACTTTTCTGAAATGCATGCCTTCCTATTGTCAGTATACATGTTATATCCTGTGTTCTTTGCTCAACATTAGTTACTTTGTTGCCTAAACAGCAAACCTCTACGTTCCTAATCGAATTCGCTCAACATCCCCAGGTGTAATTCGACTACGTTGCATTGTCCTTGCTTCACTTTTGTCTCCCTGTAGTGGAATAGACACTGTCATAGCAGTTGACAATGCGCTGGGAGCCACGAATTGACCACCACTGGCCGACGCAAGTGCTAATTGAGCAACTCAGCAGCAGCTTCAGCATCATCAGATTTCTCCATGGCAGTGGGCTGAGACGCCAAGATGATTTTGCAGCTAGACTCACTGTTGGTTGACATCAGATGCATGTCTTCAAATGACCCTGTTCTAGATATTTCCGCGGTGGCACAGAAATGCAGTCCCTTCTGTCAACTCATCACCAAGCACCTTAATTTAAATCCCAGTACGTCCTGATCGGCACAGCACTGCACTTGGCATATTTCGATCATAGCCGCTTCTACTGACGCCTCCCCGGAGTTTCTGCAGTAACTACGCCACCGGCAACACTGCCGTCCTCAGGATGGGATTGAAGGACAACTGCCTAACTGCCGAAGCATTGCCGCCGACACTCTGCCACCAGAGTCCACCTGCTACCCTCCATTGCTCTTCAGCCTTGACTCGGGAGATTGACTCTGGGTAATACTACAACCTGTCGCAAGTGACGAGTCAGAAGACACTGCTGCCTGCCCCATGCCGTAGCGGAGATGCGCCCAGTGCTGAGCCATCACTGACAACTCAGCTCCTGGTGTGCCAACTATGCCAGTCCAGTACGTCTCCTCCTCAGCATCGTGTGGGCACCACATACTGTGCTGCCTTGCTCACCATGCCGAGTGGAAATATTACAAGCAAACACCAAACCTCACTGGAGACGAGGATGCAAAAGAATGCCTGTCCAAGGCTAATGACCTAACAGATGTTTCTGTTCATTGTCTGATTCTGTGTAGCTGCCCACGACGTTACACACATCTCCCAAGCCATCAAAAACAACTCAGACGCCCAACTGGGGAACGAGCCCTTCCTGATAAACAAGAATACAGCTACTGCCAGTCAGTAGTGGTCGTTAGTATTGGGTCAATGTTCGTTCTGGGACAATCTTAATTTATTCACGCATGTCCCTGGTGCACATGTGCCAAAATCACACTAATGGCATCCCTGGATCATGTCGTGAGATTTTCCCCATCCCCCTCCCACAGATTCCCCTCTCGCACCCTTTCCTCTAGCACTTCCCCTCCTACCTCCCCCCACCCCTCCCAGAAAATAATTTGACGGCTTAGTAGTCAGTCTATACTGAATTGTTGGTGAGGAATGGTTATTTTTTCTTAATTTTGGGTGTTACTATGTTGGAAATTTGTAAGAAAAGCTCAGTCAGCGCTGTTGGACTGGAATTATGTAGGATAGTATTTCTCTATTTTGAGATGTCAGCCTGTTGGAAAATGCTTCTAGAAATTTTTACTTGTACATGTGCTCACCTTGACATGTGCAGACTGACTGGCCTAATTCACATTGTTGCCACCACTGGGCCCTGGGGGAGCAACTTCCCCTTCCCCACTCCGCTGCAGAGTGAAAATCTCATTATGGAAACATCCCCCGGGATGTGGCTAAGCCATGTCTCTGCAGTATCCTTTCTTTCAGGAGTGCTAGTTCTGCAAGTTTCGCAGGAGAGCTTCTGTAAAGTTTGGAAGGTTGGAGACGAGATACTGGCAGAAGTAAAGCTGTGAGGACCGGGCGTGAGTCGCGCTTCGGTAGCTCAGATGGTAGAGCACTTGCCCGCGAAAGGCAAAGGCCCCGAGTTCGAGTCTCGGTCGGGCACACAGTTTTAATCTACCAGGAAGTTTCATATCAGCGCACACTCCGCTGCAGAGTGAAAATCTCATTCTGGATTTTTATGTCCACTGCATGTTGACCAGATTTTCCTGGATGGATGAGCAGTCTTTGTTCCATCCACTATAGGTTTCTACAAGATAAAGGCTGCCACTTATTTTGCTCTGGGAAATATACTTAGTGGCTTTTGTGAGAGAGACCAAACATGCTTTATACTTTGTTTGTGTTTCAAGTGGCCAGTGGCACTTAAGTATGAAGGTGTCCCTTCACTTTTGGGTGTAGAGAGAATGTTTTGGCTAGTAGTGTAGCACTATGTGCGAAGAATAGATAATAATAACAGAATGACAAACTCTCACTGAAGTGCAGAGGCTTAAATTGCTGCCGATCTACAAGTAAATAGCTGCTGGGAGGGGCCTGCTGGAGTGGCCGAGTGGTTCTAGGCACTTCAGTCTGGAACCGTGAGACCACTACGATTTCAGGTTCGAATCCTGCCGTGGGAATGGATGTGTGTGATGTCCTTACGTTAGTTAGGTATAAGTAGTTATAAGTTCTAGGGGACTTACGACCTCAGATGTTAAGTCCCGTAGTGCGTAGAGCCATTTGAACCATTTTGAACCTGTTCTACTAATGCCGAGAGTAAAGAAATTTAGACCCAAACGAAAGTTTCGCGGCAACTAGTTCCAAACACAACAAAATATACACATGAGTTGCTTCAGAAGTCGCCCACAGGAAATTGTATTTAAAGGCAGTGCTTCAAGACGTAAACTTTCACTTTCTGAATGTAATAAGAACAAGCCTAGTAGTATTGTGAGCAGCGATAATGACGGAAATGTTATTGTGAACCTAAATATGCTGACAAGAATTTTTAAGAGTGCTGTGAAATGTAAGTACTTCAATTGTGAAGATAGTATTGACGTTTCTGAGGACATTTCAGCAAGGAAGGGTCTTTCAGGTCGGTCAGTGATTGCCTGTAACTCGTGTAAGATGCACAGTGATACTATGACATCACCAGTATCTGGTAGTCGACATTACAGTGTAAATATTCAGCATGCTTTTGCAATGCGGTGTATTGGACGGGAGAGGAGAGCTGCCGAGATTTTTTGTGCAGTAATGGATTTGCCTCCACCTCCACTGAGATTTGACAGATACAATAAATTAATACATGATGCCTTATGTAGTGAAAGTGAACATTCAATGAAAAGAGCAGCAAATGAAGCAGTAGCCTTGTCTGAGAATACATACATTGTAGCAACATTTGATGGATCTTGGCAGAAGAGAGGTCATACTTCTCTGAACGGGGTTGCAATTGCCACATTTATTGAAACTGGTAAGATACTAGTTTATGAATGTCTAACAAAGCACTGCCAGGGTTGTTTAAGTAAATTTATTGGCACCCATGTTTGTGCAAAAAAACTTTGATGGCCCAAGTGGAAACAAGGAAACAAAGGAGTTCTAAACATGTCGGAAGATTAGAGGTCAGTCGTGGTGTGAGGTATGTACGCTACCTTGGGAATGGAGACTGTAAAGAACACACTACTGTTGTTAGACCATACGGGGACACTCTGATAGAAAAGCTTGAATGTGTTGGGCAAGTAGAAAAAAGAATGGGGCCTTGGCTGAGAAAATTATATAAGGATTTCAGTGGAAAAAACCGTCAGATGGAAAACACATAGGTAGTCCAGGTAGTATTAAAAAAAAGTGAAATTGATTCTTTGACTCAGTATTATGGACCCGCAATAATGAGAAATGTAGGAGATTTGGAGAACATGAGACGAACTGTCTGGGCAACATGGTTTCACAGAATGTCAACAGATGAAAGCCCACAGCATCGTTTGTGTCCAAAAGGGGAAGATTCATGGTGCAAAAACTGGTTGAGCAATGCTACAGGCATACAGTATACCGACAAGCATTCCTTACCAATTTCTGTAATGGAGGCAATTAGGCCCACATATAGGGATCTGACAAATAAAAATCCACTTAGGATATGAATGCATGGTCTCTCCCAGAATGCAAATGAAAGCTTCAACAGCTGTATATGAGAGGGAATACCCAGAACTGTATTTGTTGGGCTGACAGTGCTGAAGATTAGTGTAATCGATGCAATAGTAACATTCAATGATGGTGCAATTTCAAGGATCAATGTTATGAAGGAACTGAGCATCCAGACGGGAAGGAATATGGCTTCAGCTCTAACTGCTCTTGATAAGCGGTGGGCAACCGAACCAGAGAGAGCAGCAGAAGGAGTCAAGGTTAAAGAAAAGAATGAAGAGAAAGAGTATGGAGGATAAGGAAACAGGAGGGCAAGCAGATTATGGAGCTGGATTGTTCTAAACGAGCATAGTGGTAAGTTATTAAATATGTAAATCTTCTTCTGTGATTTACCGAAAACTTGAATTTTCGTCATTCAGGTACAGTTTTCTCCTAAATGACTGAAGTTAAGCTCACAAAAATTGGTAAAAATATTTAGAATGACCCCCTCTACATCCCTTGCCTACTATTTCTTGAAAAAGTTATAACATGATGATGGTGTCGGTGATATATGAGCTACATTTTTAAATATTTTTGTTGTAGTGAAATGAATTACTTGTCTTTTTCACAGATCAGCATCAACGAAGGAAATTGGAGCCATAAAACACTTATGTGAATGTTGTCTGTACTCTGGCCCTTTTTCCAAGCTGTGCTGTCAGTGGTTCCAAAGAAAATGGTACCACAGTGAAATAGTCTTCAATTTTTTTAAACTATTGTAAATATTGTTGTCAGTACCAAAATACAATAAATATCTCAATGATTTTTTTGGGAAATGCTTTTACTAATGACCCTAATTGTGTGTAAGTGTTTTGAGCTGTCTCTCATTTATAGATCAGTTGCACTATGAGGGTGAAGACAATGCTAAAAATGCAGCCCGTGCAGGGATGTGTCCCCTTAATATGATAGCTGTTACTGCACTGTGAACATGAAACCTCCTGGTCTGTGTTGAACAATCATGAGCCCATAGTACAAAGCATGGAACTAACATATAAATCACCTTTCTGTCAACACATGCAGTCTTCCATGGGGTTAAAAATCACAACTCCACCCCCCAGCAGAATACTATTGTGCTCTGCAAGATCTAAACCTCACTAAGCTAGCAGCGACTTGATTCTGTATTGGGGTGTATTGCACAGAGAACAAATCTGAGTGCTATGTACTGCCATGAAACATATTACTTTAGTATAAAGCATTACAAATCAGATATGATGGGAACAGGAGGCAGGAGGTTCTTGGTTTCTTAACATATGAACTATAAGCTGGATGGAAGGGTGATATCATGTATAAGTACTTTAATAGGAAGAAGTCTGTGCACTATAGACACATTGTACCATATTCCATAGTCTGGAGCATGGTGTACATTAGGAGAAATTGGTGTAGATTCAATAGACATATAAAATATCCATCTAAAGTGGAAATGCTTGACATTGAAATAGGTTATCAGCATGTACTATTGCCATGGCCTTCTCTCGACGACTACTAGCTTATGAATTCGGATAATCAGAATAGATAAGAGCGACTACATAACGTTTGGGAGAGATGGTAAAACTTCCGTCGCTAAAAAGAACTTGGTTTTTAAACTCTGATTTATAACTGTCGAGATAGGGTGATTGAGTTTGATCCTGTCTAAATGATAGCAATACGGTAGTACAATTCAAAAATCAGTACTTCAATATCCCTGACCGTCGTTTGGGACCTATGCTACACGCATCTGATTCCATTGAACCACGAGACTACTGTTTTCTCTTCATCCTAAGCAAGCTACATTTCGAAATTAGGAGGAGTTCTATAAGGTGTATATGGCATGGAAGACTATATAGTTTAAATGGAACATTTGTTAATGACGGGAGGGATTACCACACACAGCATGGCTGTACTTAAATAGCATTGAATTATGTTTGGAGACAAGCGATAGTATTTCGTAAATAGTTGTTTTTGTACGCTTTTAATTCTACACGTATCGCCCGCCTCCTAAACCTGCAGGGCTAGGTATACCACCTTGCATTGAACTTTTGTTGATCTTAGAATGGTTAAGTGACCGAAATCACATGCAGCACATCTCCATCTTCCATCTCAATGCTTCCGCTATCTGAAGCAAGACAGTGCCACAGATCTGTTCTCGTAACACTTCAGTACATACTGCTTCCTGCAGACCACATATGTGTATTTCATTTGATTCATTAGGTATATGACCCTGCGATGAGACTCGAGCTTAATTTTAACATAGCGACACGAAGCAGAATGAGTAACGATGCACTAACACTGCTTCTGTTGGAGACGGGAAGGCTGTGATAGAATGTGTCATACTTAACTATCATCTGCCCCTCAGTGTACAAATCAGTTTGCTAAACAGCTCCTAGCACTCAAGTCTTAACTTTCACTATAACTTTCAGAACATTGACTGCTGGTATCCTGACATTACCCCATTCTTGGTTAAATGATATGTACTGGTGAACAGTAACATCGATTCGACAGCTCAACACTACATAGTCACTGTCCATCAATCGTGTGTGCCCACGTTATTTCGTGTTACATGGCTGATCTCCGGAGCAAAATCATCATGTGGATACTACTAGAATAAGTTGGCATATTCCATTCGAATATATAACGAAAAAGAATCACTGGGAAAGACGACCTATTTCTTCCAGGGTGGATTACTGTATTATGGAATCATTTTTTCAGTTGATCAGTGCATGAGATTGGGATGGAAGGGTATGCGACAATACTGGTGCAGCTATCCTCAACCATGAACTTGCAGCAGCTTGTGGTTTATTTGTTTTATACATAACGTGTTCGCAGGAGGTAAGACTTTATGGTGAGGCTGGTAGTTGACCTGAATGTAACTAAATCTGTTGCATATTATTAGGATTAGAAATCTCGTAAACTGTCATAGGAAGCTTTATCTCAGTAAAATACATGGCAATATGCATCTGGAGCGAGATGAAGAAGAATACAAATGTCGGCAGCAGATTCAAAATGGTTCAAATGGCTCTGAGCACTATGGGACTTAACAGCTGAGGTCATCAAACGCCCAGAACTTAGAACTATTTAAACGTAACCAACCTAAGGACATCACACACATCCAGGCCCGAGGCAGAATTCGAACCTGCTACCGTAACGGTCACGCGGTTCCAGACTGAAGCGCCTAGAACAGCTTGACGACTCCGGCCGGCGGCAGCAGATTCATTTGGTGAAATCTTAAGGGAAGCAACCCAAACACTGATGTGCGACAGATCGGTGAGCTAAAGAAGAGGAATATGCTTGGCTGAAATTCAGTTCCATGAATTTTTGAGAAAGTGTAATCCACCCACTAAGAAGTGACAGTGTAAGAGGCGAGTGGCCGCAGTTTCCGTTGGCATGTCACCTGGAGACTGTAGCACTACAATTAGGATTGAGGTGTAAGAGGCTCTACGATGACTGCTGTTGCTGGAGGAAACATCGATACTGCTTTGGTCTGTCTTGTACTTGTTGATTAATTGGCACTCCCACCGGAGGTTCGAGTCCTTCCTCGGGCATGGGTATGTGTGTTGTTCTTAGAATAATTTAGTTTAAGTTACTTTAACTAGTGTGTAAGTCTAGGTACCGATGGTCTAAACAGTTCTGGACCTCAGGAATTCACACACATTTGAACATTTGCACTCAATGCCCGATAGTTAGATATACGAGCATGTACTTGTTTGTTTGTAAATAAATAACTACATACGCATACTACGATGGATATACTTTGTTCTAGATGGAATATGATATAATGGTCGGACCTCTCCCGGAGAACACTGCTGTGGTCAAATCCCTAGTCTTCCTCAACGCTTGCAGGACCTCTGACCTGTCTGTGGAGGTGTGAGACGGTTGCACCAATATAAATATTTCTCTGGATGGCGTGTATGTTGGAAGCTCTGTGACACTGTTGGAACTGTGTTATGGAAGTATATGCCAACTGAAAAACTGGTCATGTATTTCTCATGAAACACTATGCTGTCAACGAAGATTCTAATACCATTGTGCCATCACTTACCTGGTGTAGTTATCACTGAAATACGGTAAAGGAGATCAGGACACCTACAGGGGTATGTTTATAGACAATCGTTCGGTATAGATAAACTGCATATCACCAGATTTTCTTTGTGCAGTCCTTGTATAGTAAAGGTGCACCAGTAAGGTTTCCTTGTCCATTGGAGAACATATATCTGGCATAGCAATCATGAAGGAGATTAAGATATATACACAGGCATACAGACATTCATTTTTCCTTGATCATTATGCATGTGACTAGAAAACGAAATCGGTAATACTGCTACGAAACAGTACACATAGTACAGTGGTTTGCAGATTATATATATCTAGATTTAGGCTCCTGTCTATAGCAGGATTGCTATACCGGTAAGCTACACCGATTTGCAGAGGGATGAGGACTGGTGAGCGTTGGAGCTGCATGTATATAAATGTAACTATTGAATTTAAAACAGCGAAAGAGACCTGGTACTGTCCTGTTACGTCATTGGCTACAAATCGCTAGAAACAGTACCAGTAGTAAAAAACATCTGGAAGCAGAGCACCTGCATGGTGGTGAATTTCTCCCTGGATGTTAATATACTATTTTTTCTCGTTGTGATAGCTCTCTTCATAGCCAGTGACAGGTGGAGGGCTAGACAGTCCATTAACTGATGGGACAGTGCTGTCACAACGTGATGGGATTTCGGGAGAATAATCAGGGGTCTGTGACCTGGCTCTAACTATGTACATATCGCTATATATCAAACAATGGAATATTCGTGCTAATATGGATGGTAAGCGATACACTGACAAAAGGGAGGCTTAGAGACGATCTCTTTACCATTTTTTTCTAATTACTGTGAGCAAATGTATTACTCCCTCCCACATACGCTTCGTGACCGGACTGAAGTGAGAAAATCAGTGGCTAACACGAAGGATTTGTACTGAGAAACAATCAGCAGCAGAAGTTCTGTCTTTTGTTTTCTCAATAAATGAGAGACAACATTCTTCCGTGAGATTCGTGTATCTGTAAATAGATGGACTAAACTCTTAATAGGTAGACTAAATTTACATCTTCATCTATAGATGTAGTTCGCAAGTTATCATATGGCGTGTGGCGTAGGGTACCCTGCATCTCTACTAGTCATTTCCTTTGCAACTCCACTCGCAAACAGAGAGAGAGATAAATTGACTGTCTATATGCCACCATATGAGCGCTAATTGCAGTGTGTATATATATATATATATATATATATATATATATATATATATATATATATATATATATATATATCAGTCCATGATATCAAATATTACAAATTTACTCTATTCTTAAAAACTTCGACTGACTCTGCTGTGGGTTTGCTCTGTTGCGTCCCATTACCTGTCTGCATGTCGAGAGTCAGCACTGTCTTTTCGTTGGAAGGGCAACACTACTTCTTCAAGACAGCATGGAACCACACTACTTCCGTGTGCATTTTCTTTTACTGCTCAGACTTTGAGAAAAACACTGCAATTTTACTGTGATGAACGATCAGGACTGTCTTTAGGGACTGTGAGAAAATTTTAGCTTTTGACCAACATTGTATTAATAAGTGTGTGCATTTGATTTCTTTGTTATTGTAATTGTGAAAAAATTTTAACAAATATATATTGGCCATGGCCCAAAACAATTTGTAAAATTTTTTGTGGGGAGCATGGCGGCTATGTAAGTAGGCTGTTTAGGTTTCTTTATTGGTAACGCCACGTAGCGCTCTGTATGAAAATCACTTGCTGTGCTGTGTGCAGTCTTGGCTGGTTTGCATTGATGCTGGCTATTGTAGTGTTGGGCAGCTGGACGTTAACAGTGCGTAGCGTTTTGCAGTTGGAGGTAAGCCGCCAGCAGTGGTGGATGTGGGGAGTGAGATGGCGGAGTTTTGAGAGCAGATGATCTGGACATGTGTCCATCAGAGACATTAAATTTTTAAGATTGGATATCATGACTGATATATATATATTATGACTTTTGAACACTATTAAAGTAAATACATTGTTTGTTCTCTATCAAAATCTGTCATTTGCTAACTATGCCTATCAGTACTTAGTGCCTTCAGTAGTTTGAATCTTTTATTTAGCTGGCAGTAGTGGCGCTCGCTATATTGCAGTAGTTTGAGTAACGAAGATTTTTGTGAGGTAAGTGATTCATGAAAGGTATAGGTTATTGTTAGTCAGGGCCATTCTTTTGTAGGGATTATTAGAAGTCAGATTGCGTTGCGCTAAAAATATTGTGTGTTAGTTTAGTGTTGATCAGAATAAGTAATGAGAGTAATGTCTGAGTACGTTCAGTTTTCTCCAGCTGTTTGAAAAGCAAATAATGTATGAGGTTTATCAGCACAGTAATTCATTAATTTTTCTAAGGGGACGTTTCAAAGTGTTGGCGGAGTAGGAGTAAGAGGTTCCAGGCCTCGAGGAGGGAAGGATCGGGACGAGAGAGGAGGTATTTGTAGGAAGAGGGAGGGTAGGAGGAGAGGAGGAGGAGCCGGAGGGAGCAGGGCCAGGAGGGGTGACATCCATGGCATCCTCGGGGGGGGGGGGGGGGGGGGGGAGGAGCACGTGGCGGGGTCTTTTTGGAAGCTGAGGAGGTGATGGTGCCACTAGAGCGTTTGAGGGCAACAGAAGGGTGAGTGGAGACGTGTGGGACAGGAGCAACAGGGAGGTCCCGGCGTGGACGCAGTAGACGGCGCTGGAGAGGGCGATGGTGAAGGAGACGGCGAAGGCGATGACAGGGCTGGTGACGGTGATCGCGAAGGCGAGGGGGAGGGCTGGGCATGGGCAGTGGCCTGTCGGGCCACCACCCTAGATGGTGTTGCGGTGACAGGCTGGGGGAGTGGGGGGAAAGGATCAGAGGTGGAGGTGCGGGAGGAAGAAGCTGGGGAGGGGGCGACGAAGAGCGTGGGCGAAGGGAGAGGTAGAAGAGGAGGAATGGAAAGAGGTGGGCGGCGACTGGGCACACAATGTAATGGCGGTGGTGGCGGCGGAGGGCGAAGTATAAACTATGGCAGTGGTGGTGGTGGTGGCAGTGGTGGTGGGGGCTGACTTAACGACAGGTAGGAACTAAGACAGTACAGGACGAAAACGGGAGAGGAAAACCGGGGACGGACGATGACGGACGCCGAGGTCCCACGCTGCTGGCGCTGGCGACTGCTGGCAGGAACGCCGCAGCCGCTGCTGCCACAGACGGGGATGCTGCTGCTGAAGCTGTGCGCTGGACCGCTGCTGGCTGATCGGACCACTCCTGCTGCTGGCTGCCTGGACTGCTGCTGGCTGGCCGGATCGCTGCTGCTGCTGCTGCTGACTGGACTGCTGCTGGCTGACTGGACCGCTGCTGGCTGACTGGACCGCTGCTGGCTGGCTGGACCGCTGCTGGCTGGCTGGCTGGCTGGCTGGCTGGCACCTGCAACCCTAACGCTTCGATTAGTGAACGAAATCACGAATCGAAGGGCGGTACTCGTAGCGAGGTATCCCCGGAGATGGACAGTCCTGTGGCACCTACACACTTGAGTACCACAGACTTCTTGAAACTCCAACGAAGTACAAAACGCTTCTGGTCCCTCTCACAAAGGCCACTAACTGTATTTCCCAGAACAAAACAGATGGCAGCGTCCAGTTGGTGGAAACCTGTAACAGGTGGTACAAAGCCATTCCATTCTTCCAGGATGACTGGTGAACACTTTGGGGAACTTAAACGTCGCCGAGTACCTGAAACATCGGCAAAAGGGTGGTGCTTTCCCGCCAATTTCTAGGTGGTGGAGGGGAGGTTGCTTTTCTCAATGCCCTCTAGCGGCGGTAATGTGAACAAAGCCAACAAATCTCCAGCTGCGAAGATGTAGAAGAAAAAATTTCAGGAAGTATTTTCCAACAGTATAAAACCCCAAAATAAAGAAAAAAACACTCCACCTCTTTCCAGTCAACAACTCAGCACGGACTGAACTTCTCCAGCCAGTTCTGAACAGAATAGCACCAGAAATAAAGAAAAAAATAAAGAGATCCTTCCTCATCGACAGTTCAGCGCAGACTGAGCGAGTTTTCCCATCAATTTTGTTCTGAAAGGGAGAGGGGAGATGGAAGGGTTGTGAAATAGGGGAGGGGTGATGCAGTGGGGGTGGTGGGAAAACACTTGATGTCATCCACTGACGTAATCAGTGCAACACTGCCACATCTACACCATATGGCAGGGGTTGGGGAGGGATCGGCCATCTTGAATAAATCATAACTGTGTTAGAATGAGAATTGTCCCAGTACTGCCACTCTCACCCCTGATTCGCTGCATTACAACATGTTTTCAAGACACTGTCATTTGTGCCTCACTGCTCTTCGAAGTCCTTTGTCATCGCTGGTAGAACTACAGTTTCTCCTTCCTGATCTTTACTTCCTGCCCTTAATTTCCCTTCGTTTTTCTTTACTGATTTCACAGTGTACAGATTTAATAATATCTGGCTGGTGGTACAATACTGTCTCACTTAATTCTCTACACTTGCTTCCTCTTCATGTCCTTTGATTCTTCAATTGTAATATGATTTCTGCACATAGTCGTGTGTAAATTTTCGTTCTCTGTATTTTATCCCTGTTACATCCAAAATTCCAAAGAGTGTATTCCAGTCAATTTACAAAACATTTCTCTAAACCTAAAGAGGCAAGAAATGTATTTCTGCCTTTCTTTAACCTATGTTCTAACGTCAGCTTTTCGGTTAGTATTGCCTCACATGTTCCTGCATTTCTCTGGATTTCAAACTGATCTTCACTGAAGGCGTATTCTGCCACTATTCCCATTCTTCTGTAAATCATTCATGCCAATGTTTTCTGACAATGGCTCTGGCAATGGTTCTGAAATACACATTGTTATCGCTTCCTTGCTTTAGAAAACGGATTATACGTTCTTGAAGGCTGAGGGTGTGTGTTGTGTATTGTATATTGAACTGGAGACCTAAAAACGACTCAGAAGCTTCGTCCCCACCGTTCACAACCCCACAACAGGCTACAGCAGTTCACTCACCCCACCGCCGCACCATACCGAACTCAGGGTTATTGCGCGGTTTGGCCCCCAATGGATCTCCCGAGAACGTCTCATACCAGACGGGTGTAACCCCAAATGTTTGCAAGTTAGAGTAATGATAGTGTATGTGTATGTAGAGACAGTATTTGTGCAGCAATCACCAACATAGTGTAACTGAGACGGAATAAGGGGAACCAGCGCGCATTCTCCGAGGCAGATGGAAAACCGCCTTAAAACCCATCCACAGGCTGGTCGCCATACCGGACCCTGACAATAATCCGCCCGGAGGATTAGTGCCGGGGACTGGCACGCCTTCCCGCTCGGGAAGCAATGCGTTAGGCCGCGCGGCGAGCCGGGCGGGCAGGCTGCGGGTACTGTGCTGGTCTCATATACCTTGCATACCAGGTGGAATAACTTAGTCGCCGCTGGCTATCTCAAAAATCTTAATAATTCTAAAAAAACTGTCATCTACTTCAGGGAACTTGTTTCGGTTCTGAGCTCTGTCAATATTCCTCTGCCAGTATCATATCTCCCATATCTCTCGGATCTCATTTTCATCTAATTTATCGTCTCTTCCTATAACTTTGCCTTGAAGTTAATTTACCGTAAACTCTTTCACTATATGTATCTTCCACCTTTCAGCATTCAATTCTTTCCTTATTGTGGGTTTGCATTTAAGTTCTTAATGTTTATACAGGAGCTTGTCTTTTCTCCAGTAGCATGGTTGTGTGTAAGTAATGTTTAAATTTATGAAGTGATAAAATTTCTGAGGTAGGCAAGCAGTTGTATTTTTGCAATGATTATCTAAAGACACAACTGGTGTCAGAATGCTATATTACTAAGCACCTGAGACCAGAGTGAGAAAAAATGTTTCCAACAGTGACAGTTTTCTATAAGACTTGTGTCATGCCTCTGTATGTGCTAGGAAGGCGTACCAGGTTTAATCGTGTGGGTTGTTTTTAGTTTGCACCTGACACAACAATTAGGAAAATTGTTTTACGTATGAGACGCATGGTTGTTAGATGCTAATGCGAACCAGAAATAGATTTCATTTACACGAGCGGGCGTCAACAAAATTTTTGCAACCACGGCAAAAGAGGTCTGTAGAGAAGTGAGCTTCAAGCTAGTGAACTAGTCTGGCAGATCAAAATGATTCTAACTTTGCCCTTCAGTCGTGCTCATGGCGTCAGCAAGGAAAACGAGAGCCACAGAGATATATTTAGGTGGATATTCAAACAGATCATTCCACCCTGTGTACAGTCCCTCACACAGCTTCCGTCAATATACCTTCTTTCAGTATTCGTTATTCTTTCCCTGATTAGTGACTTTTATTTTTCGTTATAAGCCTTATGCAATCCTTCATTACAGTCTTTACAACATCAACGAGTGGCGGATAATTAATATTACATATACTTTCAAGGATTATTATCATTGTCCTTGTGGCCAGAAAATAAAATCTGATTCCGATTTGTGTTCGAGTCCTACAGCAACTCCACCCCTTCCCATATTTAAATAGGTATTCAACATCACTAACGTTTGTAACAAAAGGAGTGTATTGCTTTGTGGACAAAAAAATGGCTCTGAGGTCATCAGTCACCTAGAACTTAGAACAACCTAAACCTAACTAACCTAAGGACATCACACACATCCATGCCCGAGGAAGGATTCGAACCTGCGACCGTAGCGGTCGCGCGGTTCCAGACTGAAGCGCCTAGAACCGCTCGGCCACTCCGGCCGGCTTTGTGGACAAACAGACCATTGTTCTCCTTTTATAAAGTAACCAGCCGCTTGGCCTAAACCCTTACACAGACGAACAGAATTCCAGCACGCTAACACATTGTCTTTTTAAGATCCTTATGTAAACAAACTAGTCTCTTGTTCTCTTAGATATGGTTATGCACGTTTAATTTATGACTAAATGTTCTTAGCCTAATCTTAATGGCTACAATATATGACACACAAAATGTCCACCTCCTGTCCCCACTCCTCTAGGCCAATTGCTTGATCCTAATGATGGTATTTGGGCCCCACCATCAGTCCTCGTCCCCCCATCACTCATCTGAGTATGAAGTCATAATGATGAGATAAAGTGATCATTTGCACTCTGTACGTTGCTCTATTATTGTGAAACAGCAGAGATCAGTCACTGCCCCAGGCAGAAGATGATTTTTGCACTTTTGATATCCTAATTTGCAATCAAGTATCCTACCCAATGGCATGTTCAGGAAGCACTGAAATGTATTACTATCTTTTCACATTTTTCTTTAATGTTCTGGGGCAATTTGCTGCAGTTTTGCCGATTTTTTCCCAGTATTCCAAATACAGGCTTTTAATGATTATCATTCAAAGATACATGTAGATTGTCACAAATAAGAGACCTTAGATATTTAACACTTACCACACTGCATTATTTAAACAAATACACTCTTTCTGTGTATCAGGTCTTTTTATTTATGAACACTTCAATATAAGGAACCTGTCCTTGCATTAATAGTGTGTTGAAAACTATACCCTGCAGACTATGACATCACTGTCTGACTGTCTTAGAGGGGTCTGACAGTATAGGATGTGACAGACTTGTAAAGAGCGACGGCTACTAAGGAAAAGAAAAAGAAAACAAGTAGTAATGCTTGTACAGAAAACTTTGTGTGTTAAAAACACACACAAGACATTGTTAATTACACCAGTTTCGAACAAGTATGTTTCCACAACCGCCACTAGTGATAGAATTAGATTGTAAGACTTATCTAATTAATTTAAAACAAGCAAAGAGGTTTTCTGTGATACTCTCTTGAAGACCACTCGGACTGCTTGCCTGGGTTCACCGCCACTCTCGGTGGAAGAGTCCACCCTGCCGCCACCGCAGTCACACGGATACACCCACCTGCTGCTACTGTTACTTCGCATCTGACGGGTGCAGCCAGCAGCCTGCACCTCAGAGATGAGGTGTGGAGGGATTTAGTAGAGCGGAGAGGATGGGGAACAACCGAGCCTATCACCAGACGCACGTACATAAACAAGCAGCAGGAGAAAAGGACAGCCCTTTTACCAGTCCTCCAAACTGGCTACCAAAGGCACTAGCTCAAACCAATGGTCTTAGAATAAATCTGATATCCTGAAAACTATATACAATGCCAAGAAAAAAAGCAACATCCACGATGACAAGCCCATTTTCTTGACAAGTGAGATGACAGGTAGTTCATAATTTTGTGAGTATATCATATGATATTCAGAATAAGTGGATCTCACATGTAACAGTAAAGGGTGCTCAAAGAGTCGCATCAATACACAGTGTCGTCGTCGTCGTCTTGGTCCCTCCCCCCCCCCCCCCCCCCTCCCGCCCACCGTTCGTACTGGTGATAACGCAGGCAAGTATTCTCGCTGCACATCGACATAAAGGCGGAAAAGGGCATCCTACAATACTTGGTCCCAAGTGTTTTGCAACTTTTGTTGATATTTGACTACAGGTCTTGCAGGCCCTGGAGGACGAGTGAGGTCTCTCTCCGTCATGTCCAATATGTGTTCAGTTGGCTGGATACGTGTTATTATTGCTAGCCTGGGCAGTTTCTGTACACGACGAAGGGCACATTATGTCACTGCAGTCGTATGTGGGTGCGCACTGTTCTGCTGAGAAAGGACATCACTTTCCTGACGAAGAAATGGCATTATCTTCGGGAAATTTGAAATGTAGCGGGCATAGCTTACTTTGCACTGCAGAAACACCAAATATGACTGCAAGTCATAACTGATGCTACTCCTCGATCTCCATCCACCCCCCCACCCCCACCTCACACACACACAGAGCATGAAGCCTGGAATGCGTCCTGTGTGTTATGGGCAGATGCACTCTGGATCAGGTAGCTCACCAGGTCTATGCTGTTATACAGGCATCCTTCACATACAGACCGAAATTCTCCCAGTACTTGAGCGCCACTCCATTCTCCAGTCAACTCTTTTACAGTACCCCAGTAGCTATGCTTGGCTGTGTCACGGATCTTAATCCTGCTGCAAGCAGAGGATTCTCAACAGTCTCTGATGATACAGCAAGTGAAACGTGTACCCGGGGTGATGTTTGATTGGCCAACGCTGCTAGCCCAGTCTATCGATGTTGACATGCGTCGGTACAGGCGTCCGAAACCCGGCCTGCATGTGTGGAGAAGTTCCACAGACCACTGTTGAAAGCAGTGACACGCAACCAATATATGGTGCCCAACATGTACAACAGTCTGTCAATATGTCCAACCAGCTTCCTACAGGCCCACAATGTGACCTTATTCAAAAGGCTGGAGCTGTCAAACAGGAGTTTCTCAGTATCGAAGCTCTTAGCTCTTAAGATACACATTTTAGAGCCCAGTTACTACACATTTTTTTATATTTTATTTTATTTTGTTTATTTATTTTTGTCCAGACTACCACCTTCGAAAGTTGTCACTGGAGTTTTGACTCATCCTTTATATGTAATATAATTGTTATCTATATAAGTTTATGTATGTACATTAAAGTCTGTACATATCTGTATGTGTGTACATGTATGTAAATATATCTAATTTTGTACATATGTGACTGTATGTATATATTTATATGTATATATATGTAAATAATGTTTTAATATTTGTTTATATATATATATATATATATATATATACTTTCATGTATGTATGTCTGTGTATATTTTCATGTATGTTTGTAGAGATGCATCACAAAATTTGAAAGATAGCAGTAAACTTTTTATTATTATTATTATTATTATTTTTACACTGAACAAATTTCGAATGTTTTCCGTTTGAAGTATGGATTATAGCATTGAGCTATTTCCAGACATCACTTTTCTTCTTCTGGAGGACATTTGCGGTGGTACATACAAAATCCATCAATTAATTTTCGCTTTATATGTTCCACAGTTCGGTAAAACAGCTCCACCAGAGTCGGTCATTTTCGCCCTATCGAATGCTACTGTACAACAGCGACATCGTGCTCTGAGCTTCCACGCTACGTCACGGCTTTACACTACTGCGCTTTTTAGTCAGCAGTAACGAGTCGACGGTAGGAAACTACTGCAGCATCATCGTGCTCAGCCTTGTGATACTTGAAGAGCTACGGCAGATATGAAGGAAGCCAGTAAAGCAATGCCTCGATTTTTGAAGTAAGAGACAGTCAAGAAGGGGCTCGTGCTCACTCCGTTTCTGGACTTTATTAGGCAGTTAACAGGGATGCCACGAGAATCACTGCATGTCCCCTCGCCCACCCAGATCGTTCTCGCTGTCTGTGTCTCTATCTATCTATCTATGTATCTATCTGACAGTGCAGCAGCACATCCGTCGGACAATTACGAAGCACTTGTGTCGTTCACGACGTCTGCGATACGTCCCGTGAATCATCAGCTAGGTCCGTGTCCCGACAGACATTTCGGGACGTCTGTGCTCTCAGCACGGTCCCCGCCGAACGACACCCGCCAGCCGTGCTCGGGCGAGCGCGGCTCTCCTGCACTTCATAATCCCAAGTCCGCACTCCACCGCACGAGTCGTGTCTTATCTTGGCGGCCTGTTGCCTGTCCGCCACACGTCCACAAACACGAACCCGCGAGCGCAGGGGCTCATCGACAGCCAAGTTTCGACAGATTTGTCAGATTCGATCTACAACTTCCCCATGGAGAGAGCCAAGCCGCTACAGTGCCAGAGCTAAGCCGTATCTATAGTTTTGGAAGGTGCTCCTCGTAACATCTGCCTCTAATGAAAATGATATGCCATTCATTATAAGAAAATTTTCTCAGCATGTTATCTTTTCACACGATGAGACAGATTCGCAATGAACATTTCTGTTTTCCGTCTACTTAATTTCTCCTCATATATCAATTTTTACAGTAAAATGTGAGGCTAAACATTGAGAAATATTATGTCTGTTACTTTTATAAACGCTAAGAAAACGTGCGTTTCCTCCTCTAACAACTTTAAAATGTAACGTTTCATTACACTGACCATTGGCAAGGACGTACAATTTATTACGACAATAATACACAGTTTGTAGCGAAAACATTTTTCAGCATAAGTCACTCTGCTTTTCAGCACACTTGCTCGACTGTTGCACAAGATCTCCGAGACTCTCGACAAAATAGACATTTAGTCTCGCGGAAGTCGTCTACGCACAACTTTTTTGACCTGTGGAACGGAGCTGCTCTCTGGATCGATGTGAAGAATCCGCGTTCTATCTCCAATCATGATACACTACTGGCCATTAAAATTGCTACACCACGAAGATGACGTGCTACAGAAGCGAAATTTAACCGACAGGAAGAAGATGCTATGATTTGCAAAAGATTAGCTTTTCAAAGCATTCACACAAGGTTGGCGCCGGTGGTGACACCTACAACGTGCTGACTTGAAGATATTTTCCAACAGATTTATCATACACAAACAGCAGTTGACCAGCGTTGCCTGGTGAAACGTCGTTGTGATGCCTCGTGTAAGGAGGAGAAATGCGTACCATCACGTTTCCGACTTTGATAAAGGTCGGATTGTAGCCCATCGCGATTGCGGTTTATCGTATCGCGACATTGCTGCTCGCGTTGGTCGAGATCCAATGACTGTTAGCAGATTATGGAATCGATGGGTTCAGGAGGGTAATACGGAACGCCGTGCTGGATCCCAATGGCCTCGTATCACTAGCAGTCGAGATGACAAGCATCTTATCCGCATGGCTGTAACGGATCGTGCAGCCACGTCTCGATCCTTGAGTCAACAGATGCGGACGTTAGCAAGACAACAACCATCTGCACGAACAGTTCGACGACGTTTGCAGCAGCGTGAACTATCAGCTCGGAGACCATGGCTGCAGTTACCCTTGACGCTGCATCACAGACAGCTGCGCCTGCGATGGTGTACTCAACGACGAACCTAGGTGCACGAATGACAAAACGTCATTTTTTCGGATGAATCCAGGTTCTGTTTACAGCATCATGATGATCGCATCCATGTTTGGCGACATCGCGGTGAGCGCACGTTGAAAGCGTGTATTCGTCATCGCCATATTGGCGTATCGCCCGGCGTGATTGTATGGGGTGCCATTGGTTACACGTCTCGGTCACCTCTCGTTCGCATTGACGGCACTTTGAACAGTGGACGTTACATTTCAGATGTGTTACGATACGTGGCTCTACCCTTCATTCGATCCCTGCGAAACCCTACATTTCAGCAGGATAACGCACGACCGCATGTTGCAGGTCGTGTACGAGCCTTTCTGGATACAGAAAATGTTCGACTGCTGCCCCGCCCAGCACATTCTCCAGATGTCTCACTAATTGAAAACGTCTGGTCAATGGTGGCCGAGCAACTGGCTTGTCACAATAAGCCAGTCACTACTCTTGATGAACTGTGGTATCGTGTTGAAGCTGCACGGGCAGCTGTACCTGTACACGCCATCCAAGCTCTGTTTGACACAATGCCCAAGCGTATCAAGGCCGTTATTACGGCCAGAGGTGGTTGTTCTGGGTACTGATTTCTCAGGATCTATGCACCCAAATTGCGTGAAAATGTAATAACATGACAGTTTTAGTATAATATATTTGTCCAATGAATACCCGTTTATCATCTGCATTTATTCTCGGTGCAACAATTTGATGGACAGCAGTGTACGTTTCAGAAACGTTTCGATGTAGTTAGTATGACGGTCGAATATGTGGTGAAAGATTTTCTCACCGCTACACTTACGCCCTTCCTTGAGCTGTTTTGGAAGCTATCTTGCACAGACTTCGTGTAAGATGAGCCTGTTATGCGTGATTTCATATGCAAAGCCATGATTAATGTGCATATGGTTTCTCAGAGCATCAACACTCACTCGTCCGTAATTTAGAATCTAGGCATGGACTCGTTCAGCGTTTACATCAGTACTGACTGAAGCTATTTGCTCGTCCGTCACGCTCGTTCGACCGCTTTAAAACTGTTCAGTCCACTGGTAAAGACTTTGGTGTGACAAAATATTGTCCCCATATTGTGCTGAAAGTCTTCTAAGAATTTCCGTACAATGTACACCTTTAGAACACAAAAAACAGGTTAAAGATCTACCTCTACATCTACATCTATACTCTGCAAACCACCGTGAGATGCATGGCGGAAGGTACCCCCATTGTAGCAGTATTAGGGTTTCTTCCTGTTCACGTATAGAGCGCGGGAAGAACGGTTGTTTCAATGCCTCTGTGTGTGCAGTAATTGTTCTAATCTTATCCTCACGATCCCTATATGGGGGATACGCAGGGGATGGTTGTAGTATTTTCCTAGAGTAATCATATAAAGTCGTTTCTTGAGATTTACGTTTATCTTCAAGAGCCTTCCAGTTCAGTTCGTCCAGTATCTCTGTAACATTCTCCCACGGATTAAACAAACCTGTGGCCATTCGTGCTGCCCTTCTCTATATATCTTCAATATCCCATTATTACTATTTCGTAAGGGACCCAAAGACTAGATCAATATTCTAAAACTAGTTGAATGAGTGATTTGAAAGCAATCTCCTTTGTATACTCTGACTGAACCTGTCTCATCTTTCCATTTCACATCCCTTTCCATTTCGCATCCCTGTATGAGTTGACCGATTCCAACAGTGAATCACTGATATTATAGTCATAGGATACTATGTTTTTTTCCATTTTGTGAAGCGTAAAATTTTAAATTTCTGAACATTTAGAGCAAGTTGCCAATCTGTGCACCACTTTGAAATTCTATCAAAATCTGACTGAATATTTATGCAACTTCTGACAGTTAGTAGTTCACTATAAATAACCGCAACATCCGCAAAAAGCCAGATTTTACTATTAATATTGTCTGCAAGGTCATTAATATACAATATGAACATTAAGGGTCCCAAAACACTTCTCTGGTGCACATCTGATATTACTTCTTCGTCTGACGGCTACTCCCCATCCAGATAACATACTTCGTCCCCCTTAGATATTTTTGTATTTCTGTTCATTGATTTTCGTTTCGTGCCCATTCAGCCGTTCAGTAAGAGTAATACGATACGACAGCTTAAGGGAAATGATTTGCTTCTCACAAGAGAAATTCTCCTCCCACCCCTCTCAGATTTATTGGTAAAATGACCCAGTGAATAGCCCGTCAAGAACTGAACACAGAGCAAGCATGGAAACAGGAAGAATGTGAAAAAAGAAGCGCAGGATGTGTAACATTGGTCGTGTTTGAACAGCTGCGGTGTCGTGGTTCGCTGTATTCAAATTTGTGTCTGTGTCGAGGTGTAACGTCCGTTCACAACAGCCAGTTGCTAGCAAGGGACCTTCAGACGGACATACCCGCTATTTGTTCTACACAAGTATCACATGTTGTCACTTTTGCGTACCGTCTGGAAAGTTTTGACTCTTGTATTCCTTCGTTGTAACACAGTTCACACCCGTTTATTTGTTGTTTTCATTTATGTGAAACCTTTATGCAGCATCTCTGCTCTTCTCATTATACATCACATTTACTTGCGACTGTAATATGTTCTTACTACAATACTCATGTTCTATATCCAATGTATAGTATGAAAATTCACAAGACTACAGAAGGAGAACAGGCACGTCAATGACGGAATGGAAAGTTCATAATTTTGTGAAAAAATGGGGCAGAAGGGAGGTCTGAACACGGATCTCCGGCTTCGCAGCCAACACCGTGGCCACAGAAACGCAACGTCACGCTTCTTGCAATGACCTCGATGTTCATATTGTTCAAATGTCTCTAAGCACTATGGGACTCAACATCTGAGCCATCAGTCCCCTAGACGTAGAACTACTTAAACCCAATCAACCTAAGGACATCACACACATCCATGCCCGAGGCAGGATTCGAACCTGCGACTGTAGCAGCTGCGCGGTTCCGGACTGAAGCGCCTAGAACCGCTCGACCACAGCGGCCGACGCCTCGATTTTACACATGTTGAGGCTGGACCGTAGACTCTATCTATTTTCCGTCTTTTTACACAGTTCAGTACTCCCTCTTGTAGTTCCATACTCGATTTGTGTTCAGTTTTTAACGGGATATCCACTGGACCATTTTACGACTAAATCTGAGAAGGACGCGATGGCAAGTTTCCATTGTCAGTAACCACGATACGAACGTAAGGATAACATGACACCCTCTCCTCCAGCTGAGAAAATATCGAACCGTGACCCCTTTAATTAACAATCTGCAGCGCTGTCCACTGAGCTACCAAAGGGACGTTACGACACGTTCTTTTACTATCCTGCTAACAGAGAGTGCCGAGACCATCTTTACGTCGTCACGACGTAAAGTGCACTGGTGTGATAACGCTGTTAACTACCACAGACGAAGATAAAAGGGCTATCTAGCGGTTGGTGACGACACAGAGCCGTAGAGCCAACCTAAAGACAATTACAGGAAAACTGCAGATAATTATTAACTTACCCTCGAACAGTGAATAACGTATTTGTTTGGTGAGTAAGTTCGTAGAGTATTTCCACAACTTTAATAAACACAACAGATACACATAACAGATGCCTTTGGCACAATTGTTTTATTAATCTCCATTGCATGATGTAATTTTAGATTTTTTACTTCTGATGAAGGTATATTTATATGTACCGAAACCTTGGTGAAGAATTTTAATAATTTTTTATCCTGCAACTGTTTTTGGCTGTCATCCTTTATCGTGAAATATTCTTCTTCACTATTTAAAACAGTGTGCCAACGCTAGGGTAGCTTTACGATTCGGCGGCTGTGGAAATCACGTGGTTTTCGCTACGAAGAACTTGTCTAGCCGTGTTAGGAACGCATTTTCGTTCGAAAAGGAAATTCCTTTTATAGCGCTTTTTTTGTCAGTCCAGTGAAATGCGTGCAGGCGTTATCGTGGTGTGGTACAACTTCACTCAGCCTTCTTGCTCATTGTTCTTGGACTACGTCTCAAAGACGTCTCAGTTGTTGACAATAAATGTCAGCAGTGATGGTTACATCTCGCTGAAGAAATTCATATTAGACACACCGTCACTTTTCAACCAGATACAAAACTATCTTCTCAGGATGCGCGCAGGTCTTTGTACGGGGCGTCGGTGCTTTGTCTGTGCTCAAATGTTCCTTTCTTTTGCTTACGTTGGCATCGAAACACAATTTGTCGTTCCCAGTAACGATACAGGATAGGAGTGGTCGGTGGTATTCACAAGTCAATTGAAGAGGAGCAAGCAGAGGTGCATATACTGCCACCCGCCGATTTTTGTGATTTTGTCTTTTACAACATGCGGTAACCCTAAACCAGATTTTTGAATCTTCCCCATTGTACGTAAACGTCGCACTATGGTGGAATGATCAGAGTTCATTACATTTGCCAGTTCTCGATGTATTAACGCTATTAAACAATGATCAGAAGTCGAAGGTCCTCCTGAACGGGGAGAACCACTGATCTCAAAACGATCCTCCTTGAAACGAGGAAACCATTTTCTTGTCATGCTCTGTCCTGTGTCATTTTCCCTACTGACTGCGCAAATGTTTCTAGCTGCCTCCGCTGATGTTACACGTCACAGTACTGAAACAGAAGAATACGTCGGAAATGTTCTCCACTCCGGACTCCATCTTCTAGTGTCCACAGATCCACTGACTATCTCCAAACGACAAAATGACAGTATATTAACTGAAATTGTAACAGTGAACTACAAATAAAAATGGTATTCGAGAAATAAACCCATAGCAGCCGGAATACCAACATGAAAAACGAAAACACAGTGCACCAACCTAAGAGATACGACCTGAACTGAATACTGAGTATATGTATTCAGTCCGGAACCGCGCAACTGCCACGGTCGCAGGTTCAAATCCTGCCTCGGGCATGGACGTCTGTGATGTCCTTAGGTTAGCTGGGTTCAGCAGTTCTAAGTTCTAGGGGACTGATGACCTCAGAAGTTAAGTCCAATAGTGCTCAGAGCCATTTGAACCATTCGAAATGAGTATATGTGGAAGGAGGCAGTATCCAGTCGACAATGGAAAGATGATGTATCCTTTGTTGACTCATTATTTAAGCGTTGCACGGTTTGCACAGTTAGGCAGTCAAGCATATTATCAGCAAAAAAATGGTTCAAATGGCTCTGAGCACTATGGGACTTAACTTCTGAGGTCATCAGTCGCCTAGAACTTAGAACTAATCAAACCTAACTAACCTAAGGACATCACACACATCCATGCCCGAGGCAGGATTCGAATCTGCGACCGTAGCGGTCGCTCGGCTCCAGACTGTAGCGCCTAGAACCGCACGGCCACTCCGGCCCGCGGGAATTGCACATTTGTATTTGAAGAGAAATAGGTCATTACTAACCAACATGCTACTTAGACTGCGTTACTCATCCAAATACAGCATACTATTTCCCTCTATATATTACAAATTATTCCTAGCCTCGCTCATTGTGTTACATTTTCTTTTTTAAATTTTTCTTTGACATTTGCATTGTATAAATTATATTCTCATCAACTAGGTAGTAGCAAGTTATATGGAACCATTTTAACAATTTTTAGGCATTAATTCGCTGTAACCTCAGAGAAATCTTTAATATTATGTTCTTTATATTATTTTAAAAAAGCATTAAAAACTGTATGCGAATAAGACTGTAACAATGTGAAGTTATTGCTGTTAGATTCAGAAGCATCCAACCCACCTTACATTTCAAGGTGGTGGGTTGCTCTGTACTGTTAATGAAATAAATAAATAAATAATTTGTATTTGAAGTATGCTTATTAACAATCAAGGATTCAACATGCGCTCAGTGTATGATGCATGTGTGATTCTTTCTGTCGTTCTTTCCTTCGTCCTCGATGAAATACTGGCAATGAGATTCGGCTTCCATGAATTTCGTTGCTTCCTCAAATGCATGCTGATTCTAACTTGTTCATTCCAGATCCATTATATGAGCTTTGGCAAGATGTCAGATGTAACCTGTGTTAATACTGCATGAACGTAGCCGTCCTCTATCATCTGTGTACTTTGTGTTTAATATGAAGTCTATGGGGACATGTAATGGTGAACATTGTTTCATTCAGTAGCTTGACGATTTCCTTATCTGTATCTACTTTGTGAGTTGCAGCACCAATGTTTCACATATGTTAGGGCCACCCCTATTAGATTAATTCAATTAATTACGTTATCTGTTGTTCAACGACTACAATTAAATTCACGAGATCCTAAGTGAAGTCATCTGTTTCTCGGTAAGGACAGTACAGGTCAGTCTGACGTCCACAGGGCTATGTCCGTAGCTCAGCCGTAGCTTCACATACAGAACTGGCGATGCCTGGCCAGTATTACGATCACCTCCGATCTTCTGATTTAACAGCCAGAATTTTTTTTTTTTTAAATGTGGCCTTCTTCTTCAACACTTCGTGCAGCAAAGAAGGAATCACTATTGCTACCGTATAATATTTGAAATAACGGACATTAAATATCGGTGAGTAGCTGGCACATAATATTCCACATGTTTTCTTTCAGCAAGAGATGGTTAGTATCAGTCAGTCGATGCGATGTCTAGCGTGAAAATCTTCCTTTTCATTGACCTTTTTGACCAGGGTTTTATTTGTGTGTGTGTGTGTGTGTGTGTTTGTGTGTGTGTGTGCAATTGTTTGTGTGTGTGTGTGTGCGTTGTGTATGTCTGTGTGTGTGTGTGTGTCTCTGTGTGTGTGCAATTGTTTGTGTGTGTGTTTGTGTGTGTGCGTACAATTGTTTGTTTGTGTCTGTGTGTGCAATTGTTTGTGTGTGTGTACAATTGTTTGCTCGTGTGTGTGTACAATTGTTTGCTTGTGTGTGTGTGTGTGTGTGTGTGTGTGTGTGTGTGTGTGTGTGTGTCCTGTATCCTTGGAGAGTTTTACTGTGTTTCTGTGTATGTCAGGTTAGTGAACTGAACAACGTCACATTAGATCTACTCAGGGTTATATTTTATTAGGGAGTGGCGAAATTAAAGTGATCCAAGCGAGAAGTCTGGAAAACACGAGAGAAGTCGAGAGAGAATTTTCGGATAATTTGGAAACATGAGATACTTGGTTGAATGTGAAGTTTCACCAGAAGGTACTCTGGAAGTTGGTTTTAGCAAACCACGTGGTGAAACCTCACATTGTGGGGTACGTGTAGAAAATGAGCAGATTAACATCCCGAACAGATATTTTAGACCTAGGAGAAGGATGACGCGATAATTTCACAGGTGATGGAGCAATCAGAAGCCATCGGCTATGAATCAGAAGCACAAAGTGTTATAAATCGCGAGTCGAGTCCTCAGTCTCCATCAACATTCGATTAGCAAGCCTTTTCAGTACAGCCGTTCGAGAAGAATGATGAACAATTCCGATAATTTAAAAATAGAGTGTGACAAGTTATTCTGAAAATTAGGAGAAAAGAGTGACGAGCAATTCCAAAAACAGAAAAAATTAGCGTCAAACAACTCCAAATAGGGAGATGAAAGAAGAATCAAAGAGGAATGATAAGTGAGCGGAGAATATCGAAGAACAGGTTAAAGAAGATGCTGGAACAGTTAACCCGTAAAACTGAGGGACATGCGTGAGGTTTTGGTAGTATGTTAGAGGCGCTGATGAAGAATGTTAAGGGAACCACCGATAAAACAAGGAAAGCTATTAACGTTAATGTGCATGGAAAGAAGAAGTCACAAAAGCAGTGAAAGTTGTTAAAGAAATTATTACCTTGCAGAAAGAAGTAATAAGTAAAGCAAATGAGCGAATCAATGGTTTGACCACAGCGGTAGAACAGCTATCTAAGCATGGTGATATGTCTTCTGAAAGAACCTTTCACACCAGCTTGCAGGATCATGAGGAGATGATGGAATTATCAAAGTTTAAAAAATACACAGGTCTACATCAATAAGCAGAAAAGGGAAACACTAGTTGCACTACAGAAGGAAAAGTATGGAAGCGGTAACTCAGAAATTAATGGATACGACAGTGATGCAAACACGGGCGAAGCAGAGAGGAGGTGAAAAGAGAAAGAGTTCTGACATCTAATGACCAGACTTTCTCGTATTAGAGATGTGTCCATTCATCTCCACCCGTAATTTCAGCGCCAACAGTAGGAGCGGTGCATCAAGACGTTGATGAATACGAAATTTAAAGCCATTTTGTTCCACTACAGAAGTACTCACGGTTTCCAGATAGTTGAAGTAGCTTGCATCTAAAAATTTGGATGGAACAGTTTCATGGGTGACTGCCGATATCGTGATCGCAGGCACTGAAGATAAATTTTGGTCGTGCGCGTTTACGTTAAAAATCAGCTGCATGAATGATAGAAATCAACGGAGAATGTAAAACATACGAAGATTTTAAGTACTCATTGTTTGAACGAGTATAGTTCGAAAGACAAACAGGATCAAGTGAAGTTAGGATTTCTCATGTTTGAGACCTACACCTCGTATGAGATCAAAAGTATCCGGACACCTGGCTGAAAACGACTTACAAGTTCGTGGCGCCCTCCATCGGTAATGCTGGAATTCAATATGGTGTTGACCCACCCTTAGCCTTGATGATGGCTTCTACTCTCGCAGCCATACGTTCAGTCAGGTGCTGGAAGGTTGCTTGGAGAATGGCAGTCATTCATCACGAAGTGCTGCAGTGAAAAGAGGTGTCGATGTCGGGAGCTGAGGCCAGTCAATTACAAGGATATTATTGTCGTGTAACCACTCCAACACAGGCCATGCATTATGAACACGTACTAGATGGTGTTGAAAGATGCAATCGCCATTCCCGAAATGCTCTTCAACAGTATGAGGCAAGAAGGAGCTTAAAACATCAATACAGGCCTGTGCCGTGATAGTGCCCCGATATCAACAAGTGGTGCAAGCCCCCTCCATGAAAAACACCACCACATTATAACATCACCGTGTCCGAATTTTACTGTTGGCATTACACACGCTGGCAGGCGACGTTCACCGGGCATTCGCTATACCCACATCCCGTTATCGGATCGACATATTGTGTAATATAATTCGTCACTGTACACAACGTTTTTGTACTGTTCAATCGTACAATGTTTACGCTCCTTACACCAAACGACGCGTCGTTTGGCATTTACCGGCGTGACGTGTGGCTTATGAGCTCCCGCTCGGCGATGAAATCCAAGTTTTCTCACCTCCCGTCTAACTGTCATAGTACTTGCAGTGGATCTTGATGCAGTTTGGAATTCCTGTGTAATGGTCTGGATATTGTCTGCCTATAACACATTACGACCCTATTCAATTGTCGGCAGTCTCTATCAGTCAACAGACGAGGTCGGCCTGTACACTTTTGTGCTGTACGTTTCCCTTCGCTTTACCTCTCCACTAACGGAAATAGTGGAACTAGTGATGCTTAGGAGTGTGGAAATCTCGCGGACAGACGTATGACACAAGTGACACCCAATCACCTGACCACGTTCGAAGCCCTTGAGTTCCGTGGAGCGCCCCATTCTCCTATCTTGCCACGTCTAATGACTACTGAGGTCGCTGATATGGAGTACCTGGCAGTAAGTGACAGCACAAAGTACCTCATATGAAAAACGAATGTTTTTGGGGTGTCCAGATACTTTGGACTCGTAGCGTATGTATGTAAATTCCTGATGGCAAGATTTGAGACATCTGAGACAATATTTTAAAGAAATGGTTAGTCACAACCAATTTCTACACGCAATATTCGAGTCGACAGAGTGATTGGGGTAATTTTAACGAAGTTGCCTTAACACGTACGTATAAAGATTACTACAGCAGGTAGAAATATGCAGCATGTGATGGAAAAAGTAAGAGGAAACTTCGAGTCTTACTCGCATGTGCTCAGTGCGAACCTTCTAGTGACAAACAACCTGACAAATGGTTCAAATGGCTCTGAGCACTATGGGACTTAACAGCTGAGGTCATCAGTCCCCTAGAACTTAGAACTACTTAAACGTAAGTAACCTAAGGACATCACACACATTCATGCCCGAGGCAGGATTCGAACCTGCGACCGTAGCGGTCGCGCGATTCCAGACTGTAGCGCCTAGAGCCGCTCGGCGACCCCAGCCGGCAAACAAACCGACAGTAAGAGTGGCTTTGGGTCTAAATTTTCAAAATATTACCGAGTTGTTTTGCACCTGAAGGAAACACTTGCTCGGCTGCATCTGAGCGATGAGAAAATGAAGCTCAACGTCCAGGATAGCGCGGAAGGACTGGGGGAAAGATGGCTCTTCGCACTAGGTCTTGTTGTCATAGATGGTGGCGAATAGCGTTCGTTAGGAAGTGAGGCGGTACAGATGAGAGATGTGAGCGACGAGAAGGCAAGTCACGAAGACATATGTGGAATTGTTCAAACACATGATTCCAAGACAGACCCCACTCTTAATTCGGTCATCGAGAGAAGCGAGACAGACAGGGAAGAGGATTGCGAGAATGATAAAGAATTGAAAAACGTGTGGACCAACGAATCTGAGGTCGAAGCGATCGATTACGTGAGTGCAATGTATTAGGAGAAATGGGAAGTACATTTGACATTTACGATACGAGAAAGTTCGTTGACGCACTATTAACACAACTGAGGAAGAAAAGGAGAGCGGATAATTAATGGCAAGTGGACAGTAAGGGATCAACAAGAAGGTATAACGGGGAGTTCAGCTGTTCTGCTCACGGAAGCGCAGATGAAGGAAGAATATAACGAGGAAGTATTGTATAGTGGCAGTGAGGACAATCCGTGGGGTAACCTGTTCAATAAAACCTCAATGTAGATAAGCAACATTTATCGGTAGTATTAAGAAGTGATTGCAAGGTTACAAGGTGTTGTGTCATAGAGACGTTTTGTTGCAAGTTAAGTTGTCTGTGGAACACAGGGAACATTAACGAAAACGTGTATGTCAATCAAATGTAGGTTTTAGAAACTCAGAAGGGGTCAATACGAAAAATTAAGTTGGCTGTGGGAGATGAAGTGTTAGTGAAATCGAGGAGAAGTCCTAGGGATGGTAAAAACTTCAGGAACAACTTCTGTTATACATTTTGAAGACCGTACTGTGTGTGAAGAATAATATATGATAATCCTGTGGAACTAGAGTTGTTGCGAATCCACATACTAAAGGGGAAGGCATGTTACCTTCTAATGAATCTAGCACAGGAAGGAATGACGAGCGCGCAGCGACACCAAATTATATTAACCTTCTTATTTAGTTGTATGAAAGTGTTCTATATCTGTTCCGTTGACACGCTCCATATCATAACGTTTATCGTGAATTTGATATATGGAATAAGTAACTAAGTTATGAACGAAAGTCACAATTAAAAAAAAATTACTCAGATTTTATTTTTATAGTAATCCATGTACAGTAATTGTGGATATACGAGGGTGATTTGATAGTCTGGTAAAAAGGAAGAAAAATGTTTCGTAAACAACTCACCTGACTTTACAATATCATCTCCTTTCAGGGATATACGCTTAGTCCAGTGATCCTCTAGCTTTTTCATTTCATCAGAAAAGTTCTGTCAAACTCTGCAAAATACTCGTTGAGTGCTATTACAGCTACTTCATTCGATGAAAATTTCTTCTCAGCATCCCAAAGTTTAAAGTTACAGAACAGGAGGAAATCACTTGGGGCTAAGTATATTGAATAGGATGGATGAGGAACAAATTCAAAGCCCAATTCATGCACTTTCGACATTGTTAACGATGATGTGTGAGATGGTATATTACTCTGGTGAAAGTGCAGTTTTTTCGCGAAAACATTGGTCTTTTTTCAGCTAGCACAAGTTCCGAGTAATCTGTGGTGATTATTCCTTGGGAACCCCAAAAAACAGTGACCATCAACTTTCTAGCTGAGAAAACGTTCTTCGCCTTCTTCGGTGAGCTTTCACCAGCCTTTCTCCAATGTTTTGACTGCCTTTTATCTCCGGTGTGTAATGAGGAATCCAGGTTTCATCAACAGTCACAAAGAATCTTCAAGATTGCGACTAAACAACGACAGACATTGTGTTCAGATGTTGTACCAGACGCGTATTTAGTAGAAAATAAGCAATAGTGACATCCGCCTCGCGCACAGTTTTCCGCGCAGCTTATTATGTATGCACTCGTTCAGTTGACATGCTTCCAATCTCAGAAAATTTAAGAATTTTTATTCGGTGGTCTCGCATTACCATGTGATGAGTCTGTCGGTCGCTTCTTTTTTGGTGTTTCTCCGATCCCTTTTAAGTTCATTAATCCAAAGGTAAATGTTCTTCAGTGGTAGTACAGCTCTGCGTGAACTACATACAATTCATTTTTGATTTGTGCGGCAGTGAAATTCTTCAAATTAAAAATGTTTGATAACAGCACGAAAGTCTGTTTTCTCCATTTTCAATCGCAGTCGACCACCGAACAGTTCAGAAGGTTGTCAACAATGCATTGACACTAGATGCAACAGTCTTGAAATCAGGATAGAAACTCGAAAAAGCAGGAAATAGCAGTGGTACTAGATACACTATTCTCCATGCACTACACTAGCATTAGTTAATAAATATAATATATGCTACAAAAATCGCACTATTCACGAAACAACTACTACTGTGGTTTCACAAAAAATGGATCTATGTACCTCTTCTATCCAGGTATTGTTATTATTTGTACAATAACACGTAAGCTCACACAAAAGCAATACAATGTAATGTGTTGGCATTATATCTGCGTAGGTGGTAAGAATCAATAACTATTTACATGCATCATCATATTTTCCCATCTAAGACTGAAAACTGTGTTTATTGTTCCACATAGTCGGCATACACAGCACTGTTCCGTATCCTTATCACTCAGTCGGTAATTTCAAACGGCAAACACTCGGAATTTTTCACCAATCACTGTGTATTGAATATCACACAAAATGTTTTCGTAAATAACTTATTTCTGCTTTTGGTCTTCATTAGCGCAATTTCAGAAAATACTCTTTCTGAAGCAGCACTGTAATCCGTTCACCATAAGAATAAACCTGATGTAAACATTGCATTACGTATTCTTGAGCGTTTGGTGAAACCTCACTGGATTTTCGTTTCACGTGGGACTACAGCCAAGCTGTCTCGAGTACTGTCAAGTACAATAATAAGGTTACGTTTAGTGCTGTGCTTTACTCGCACATCGACGTAGCGACAGTATGGAACAACAGCATTACCGGCGCATTTAACTTGGACAGCACTGGCCTTTCAGCTGGTACAGCTAGCATGCAGTGACGTGGCCAGCAGCAGTTCACCCGTTAAAAGAGACGAGCAAAGGAGCAATGCAGCTTCGAATGTCGTTTAATTTTTAAGCAGAATGAAATAATACGCTGATAATCTCCCACAATACGCTCCTTAGACGACTAGACGAAAACCGCAACACGTTATCGTTTTCAGCTTGCATACTATTGTAATTACAAACAAGAACGATAAAAATTCCTGACTTAACCACAAGGTCATTTTTCTGCATAAGCTGTGTGTAACGTAAGAGAATATTGAAAGATTTCACCGTATAGTTAAATATTGAAGCCAATGAAGGTATTACTTACAGTCAGACGTCTGGTAATCTCTTAGCTCCTTCCTTATCCGAATCGGAGAAGTACATTTCAGTTCTGGAAGTGTCACCTGCTACGTGGATAACGAGCCTATCAACAACAGAATCCACGAAGCCAACCAGCCGCAGCATTTTTTCTTCTTCTTCTTCTATGACGAGCCGTTCAATATCCCGCCAGAGTTCGGCAGTGACGTGTGAAAAACCTGCGTGCGTTAGTTCCAGCACGTCTGGCAGCTTAACAGTCTTGTTACTTCTCGGGCCAAATCCCGCAGCTTGGCTCCAGATCAGTTCAAAATGGTTCAAATGGTTCTGAGCACCATGGAGATCAGTTCTGTTGGGTTCGGATTGTAATGGTACAGTAGCAAATGTAAAAATGCAGCGTTTGTACGATGTGTTTGTTGCTGTGAAATTGATTGTTTTTCACGTATCTACGATACGTATCTACCTCTGTAGTGTAAAACGATGGGCATAGTCCAAATAAAGAGGATTTGGATTTTTATTTTTGCTTTAAAAAATTAAATTGTTATGTTTTCTTAATTTCAACAACTTTAATGAACAGTGTTTCATAAAACATCGATAATTAAGAGTTTTTATTGGAAATGGAAACAGGAATTTCGAGCCCAATATGTAATTAGAACAAGAATCGTGCGTTATTCATAAAAAATGATGATGAGTTTTATAATTACAAGATGTAGGTATTTCAAATTGAATGAGAAAAAAAAATTACACGGTGGTGTTTTAAACCACAGTGTGATCAACCGCATTTGGTTCCCACTGCATTACGCTACCGACTACACTCCTGGTTTCAGTTCGTTTATCAACTGCACTATATACAACACTGGGAAAACTTCGAAGCTGGTTATCTTCGTAAACTGATAAAAATAATTAAGAACAGCATATTTCCCGGCACTTTTTAACCGAGTTCCACGCGCGTGTTTCACTACGGAACCGAAAGCAGCCTCAGCCATTTTCATACTGCGCATCTACATCTACATCTACATTTATACTCCGCAAGCCACCCAACGGTGTATGGCGGAGGGCACTTTACGTGCCACGGTCATTACCTCCCTTTTCTGTTCCAGTCGCGTATGGTTCGCGGGAAGAACGACTGTCTGAAAGCATCCGTGCGCGCTCAAATCTCCCTAATTTTACATTCGTGATCTCCTCTGGATGTATAACTAGGGGGAAGCAATATATTCGATACCTCATCCAGAAACGCACCCTCGCGAAACCTGGCGAGCAAGCTACACCGCCATGCAGAGCGCCTCTCTTGCAGAGTCTGCCACTTGAGCCTGCTAAACATCTCCGCAACGCTATCACGGTTACCAAATAACCCTGTGACGAAACGCGCCGCTCTTCTTTGGATCTTCTCCATCTCCTCCGTCAACCCGATCTAGTACGGATCCCACACTGATGAGCAATACTCAAGTATAGGTCGAACGAGTGTTTTGTAAGCCACCTCTTTTGTAGATGGACTACATTTTCTGAGGACTCTCCCAATGAATCTCAACCTGGCACCCGCCTTACCAACAATTAATTTTATATGATCATTCCACTTCAAATCGTTCTGTGCGCATACTCCCAGATATTTTACAGAAGTAACTGCTACCAGTGTTTGTTCCGCTATCATATAATCATACAATAAAGGATCCTTCTTTCTATGTATTCGCAATACATTACATTTGTCTATGTTAAGGGTCAGTTGCCACTCCCTGCACAAAGTGCCTATCCGTTGCAGATCTTCCTGCATTTCGCTACAATTTTCTAATGCTGCAACTTCTCTGTATACTACAGCATCATCCGCGAAAAGCCGCATGGAATTTCCGACACTATCTACTAGGTCATTTATATATATTGTGAAAAGCAATGGTCCCATAACACTCCCCTGTGGCACGCCAGAGGTTACTTTAACGTCTGTCGACGTCTCCCCATTGATAACAACATGCTGTGTTCTGTTTGCTAAAAACTCTTCAATCCAACCACACAGCTAGTCTGATATTCTGTAGGCTCTTACTTTGTTTGTCAGGCGACAGTGCGGAACTGTATCGAACGCCTTCCGGAAGTCAAGGAAAATAGCATCTACCTGGGAGCCTGTATCTAATATTTTCTGGGTATCATGAACAAATAAAGTGAGTTGGGTCTCACACGATCGCTGTTTCCGGAATCCATGTTGATTCCTACAGAGTAGATTCTGGGTTTCCAAAAACTACATGATACGCGAGCAAAAAACATGTTCTAAAATTCTACAACAGGTCGACGTCAGACACATAGGTCTATAGTTTTGCGCATCTGCTCGACGAGCCTTCTTGAAGACTGGGACTACCTGTGCTCTTTTCCAATCATTTGGAACTTTCTGTTCCTCTAGAGACTTGCGGTACACGGCTGTTAGAAGGGGGGCAAGCGCCAATCAGAGCACAACGCTGCGGAGGCTGTGACTGAACACGATTTTTGAAATGAAACTACGTAGCTAAAGCGTGATTAAGAAAAATCGTTGATGGCTGTTAATTCATTTGAATATCTTGAAGTTTCCAGAATGAAATTTTCACTCTGCAGCGGAGTGTGCGCTGATATGAAACTTCCTGGCAGATTAAAACTGTGTGCCGGACCGAGACTCGAACTCGGGACCTTTGCCTTTCGCGGGCAAGTGCTCTACCAACTGAGCTACCCAACCACGACTGACAGCCCGTCCTCTGAGCTGTACTTCTGCCAGTACCTCGTCTCCTACCCTCCAGACCTGCAGAGCAGTGTTTGTTTACATCAGGTTTATTCTTATGCTGAACGGATTATAGATTGGGAAGAGTTATCAAGCACCAAAAAAATTTGACGAGTAAAACAGTTTCAAGCCTTCTTGTACTATCTGTAAGGCTAGAAACACACCACGTGCAACTAACAGCGAACTTCAGTCGCAGTGAGTTGGTAATTGTTAGCGGTATGCACCACGATAACAGATTACATTATTTACGTCTTCAAACCATTCACTCATACCATTCGAATAATTCAAGGTAGCTGACAGCAAACTGTAGTGTTGGCAGAAGAGCCAACACTGTGTTTCTAGAGGAGGCCGAAATGCACGCGTTTAATTACACGCTGACTGGCGTGAGATCTGGAACAGGACAATATCTTGAGAATTGCAAATAAAGTACGTAGATGATGTAATACTTAACTTTAATCCACAATTGTAGAACATCTCTCTTGATGATACATGCTTCACATAATAAATATCAATTGAATACGGCGCCTTGCTAGGTCGTAGCAAATGTAGCTGAAGGCTATGCTAACTATCGTCTCGGCAAATGAGAGCGTATCGGTCAGTGTAGCTTCGCTAGCAAAGTCGGCTGTACAACTGGGGCGAGTGCTAGTAAGTCTCGCTAGACCTGCCGTGTGGTGGCACTCGGTCTGCCATCACTGCCACACAAACACTACATGTTACTATGTTTTAAACAACACCCATGTGAGGAATGAATTCAGGGCAACTTGCCGGAAAACTTGGAACTGGTAAAAGTCTCTGGAGTAAGGAATTCACAGAAGGACTGTCCAAAAGTTAAATTGTAGCTCTAAAAAGTAAGGAGTTAATGAAGTCGTGTACCAACATTCGCCAAAACTAAAATTACTTTGAAGGAGCAGACCTTAATGTGATAAAAAATAGCAGGAGATATGTCCTTTCATTTGCTTTTCAGCAGTAGAGTAGGAGATTTTTTTAAAAAGGACACGAAATCTCCTGCAAAAACAGTAGGTCTGACAACACAGCAAAAATGAACTTTGTGCTGTATATTATTCAAATTCTTTAACGATTGTTGATATATTCAAGCTTATGAACCATGAAAACAAAAATGTTGCATTCTCTCGTGGTAATTTATCAGGCTTACCAAAAATATTATCACATTCCATCTCAGCATGCTACTATTTAAAGAAACAGTCATAGGTTACACAATAAGCTTAATTATCATGAGAATAACGCGTTTCGTCCACATAGGTCATCATTGGGTTATGTTAACAAATCAAAAATTTTTAACATAACCTGATGATGCCCTATGCGGGCGAAACGCATTGTTCTTAAGTTAATCAAGAATACTGTGTAACCTGCGACTGTTGTTTTTTTTTAATAGATGACTACACTCGTATAATGATAGTAATAGTAACGAAATAGGGATGTGGTCCGTGAGAGAAGGTGACGAGCTGCAGCGTGGAGCGTTGGCACGGGACGTGACCGGCCGGCCGCTGATCGGCTTTCAGTTAGCGGCCGCGCTCAGGTCACCCCCGCATGCACCCTTGCCAGAAATAGCGGCAGAGTGCAGCGGGGGCTGGGGGCGCTCGTTTGCTATTGACAGCCGGCGCGCCGCTGCTGACATACGGCCGCCGGTGGCCACCCCCAGGGCAGCACAGCACCGCAGCACACAGCAGCCGTCAGCAGGAACCGCGGTGCTGCCCCCGGCACGGGGGCGGAAGCGCCAGACGTGGGGGCGCGGACCCACTCAGGCTCACAGCCGGGCCGGGGGGCAGTGGCTGATGTGCAGGGCGCTACAAGAACGGCGCCCCTGACACACTCGTACTTCTTCTTGTATCGAGATGAAATAAACCCCCAAAGGCCTTTGTTTGGGGGAAAAATCCGTTTAAGGACACGGTCCTTGATCTACTATGGAGTTTTGTTTATTTCTGACATATTCATTTTTTTTATTAAAAAAAGGAATCTTATCCGCGTGGCTGTAACGGTTGAAGCATAAGTTCGTCGGATTTTTGATTTGCAACCTGATATTCCCGGTTGCCATGGGTTTATTAATATATTGTCATTTTCTATTTGCACACGAATCGCCATTAAAATTGCTACACCACGATCATGACGCGCTACAGACGCGAAATTTAACCGACAGGAAGAAGATGCTGTGATATGCGAACGATTAGCTTTTCAGAGAATTCACACAAGGTTGGCACCGGTGGCGACACCTACAACATGCTGACATGGGCAAAGTTTCCAACTGATTTCTCATACACAAACAGTAGTTGACCGGGGTTGGCTGGTGAAACGTTGTTGTGATGCCTCGTGTAAGGAGGACAAATGTGTACCATCACGTTTCCGACTTTGATAAAGGTCGGATTGTAGCCTATTGCGGTTTATCGACATTGCTGCTCGCGTTGGTCGAGGTCCAATGACTGTTAGCAGGATATGGAATCGTGGGTTCAGGAGGGTAATACGGAACGCCGTGATGGATCCCAACGGCCTCGTATCACTAGCAGTCGAGATGACAAACATCTTATCCGCATGGCTGTAACGGATCGTGCAGCCACGTCTCGATCCCTGAGTCAACAGATGAGGACGTTTGCAAGACGACAACCATCTGCACGAACAGTTCGACGACGTTTGCAGCAGCATGGACTATCAACTCCCACGGCTGAGGTTACCCTTGACGCTGCATCACAGACAGGAGCGCCTGCGATGGTGTACTCAATGGCGAACCTGGGTGCACGAATGGCAAAATTTCATTTGTCGGATGAATCCACGTTGTGTTTACAGCATCATGATGGTCGCATCCGTGTTTGGCGACATCGCGGGAAACGCACATTGGAAGCGTGTATTCGTCATCGCCATACTGGCGTATCACCCGGCGTGATGGTATTGGGTGCCATTGGTTACACATCTCGGTCACCTCTTGTTCGCATTGACGGCACTTGAACAGTGGACATTACATTTCAGATGTGTTACGACCCGTGGGTCTACCCTTCATTCGATCCCTGCGAAAACCTACATTTCAGCAGGATATTGCACGACCGCATGTTGTAGGTCCTGTACGGGCCTTTCTGGATTCAGAAAATGTTCGACTGCTGCCCTGGCCAGCACGTTCTCCAGATCTCTCACCAATTGAAAACGTCTGGTTAATGGGGTCCGAGCAACTGGCTCGTCACAATACGCCAGTCACTACTCTTGATGAACTGTGGTATCGTGTTGAAGCTGCATGGGCAGCTGTACCTGTACACGCCATCCAAGCTCTGTTTGACTCAATGCCCAAGCGTATCGAGGCCGTTATTACGGCCAGAGGTGGTTGTTCTGGGTACTGATTTCTCAGGATCTATGCACTAAAATTGCGCGAAAATGTAATCACATGTCAGTCCTAGTATAATATATTTATCCAATGAATACCCGTGTATCATCTGCATTTCATGTTGGTGTAGCAATTTTAATGGCCAGTAGTGTACAGGGTGTTTCAAAAATGACCGGTATATTTGAAACGGCAATAAAAACTAAACGAGCAGCGATAGAAATACACCGTTTGTTGCAATATGCTTGGGACAACAGTACATTTTCAGGCGGACAAACTTTCGAAATTACAGTAGTTACAATTTTCAACATCAGATGGCGCTGCAAGTGATGTGGAAGATATAGAAGACAACGCAGTCTGTGGGTGCGCCATTCTGTACGTCGTCTTTCTGCTGTAAGCGTGTGCTGTTCACAACGTGCAAGTGTGCTGTGGACAACATGGTTTATTCCTTAGAACAGAGGATTTTTCTGGTGTTGGAATTCCACCGCCTAGAACACAGTGTTGTTGCAACAAGACGAAGGTTTCAACGGAGGTTTAATGTAACCAAAGAACCGAAAAACGATACAATAAAGGATCTGTTTGAAAAATTTCAACGGACTGGGAACGTGAAGGATGAACGTGCTGGAAAGGTAGGGCGACCGCGTACGGCAACCGCAGAGGGCAACGCGCAGCTAGTGCAGCAGGTGATCCAACAGTGGCCTCGGGTTTCCGTTCGCCGTGTTGCAGCTGCGGTCCAAATGACGCCAACGTCCACGTATCGTCTCATGCGCCAGAGTTTACACCTCTATCCATACAAAATTCAAATGCGGCAACCCCTCAGCGCCGCTACCATTGCTGCACAAGAGACATTCGCTAACGATATAGTGCACAGGATTGATGACGGCGATATGCATGTGGGCAGCATTTGGTTTACTGACGAAGCTTATTTTTACCTGGACAGCTTCGTCAATAAACAGAACTGGCGCATATGGGGAACCGAAAAGCCCCATGTTGCAGTCCCATCGTCCCTGCATCCTCAAAAAGTACTGGTCTGGGCCGCCATTTCTTCCAAAGGAATCATTGGCCCATTTTTCAGATCCGAAACGATTACTGCATCACGTTATCTGGACATTCTTCGTGAATTTGTGGCGGTACAAACTGCCTTAGACGATACTGCGAACACCTCGTGGTTTATGCAAGATGGTGCCCGGCCATATCGCACGGCCGACGTCTTTAATTTCCTGAATGAATATTTCGATGATCGTGTGATTGCTTTGGGCTATCCGAAACATACAGGAGGCGGCGTGGATTGGCCTCCCTATTCGCCAGACATGAACCCCTGTGACTTCTTTCTGTGGGGACACTTGAAAGACCAGGTGTACCGCCAGAATCCAGAAACAATTGAACGGCTGAAGCAGTACATCTCATCTGCATGTGAAGCCATTCCGCCAGACACGTTGTCAAAGGTTTCGGGTAATTTCATTCAGAGACTACGCCATATTATTGCTACGCATGGTGGATATGTGGAAAATATCGTACTATAGAGGTTCTCAGACCACAGCGCCATCTGTTGTTGACAATTGTAACTACTGTAATTTCGAAAGTTTGTCTGCCTGAAAATGTACTGTTGTCCCAAGCATATTGCAACAAAATGGTGTATTTCTATCGCTGCTCGTTTAGTTTGTATTGCCGTTTCAAATATACCGGTCATTTTTTAAACACCCTGTATTTTCCTGTTGCTATTTGGGTTTACATACTGTCATTTTGTCATCTGGAGTTAGTGAGGGGTGCTGTGGAGCCTAGAAAATGGAGTACCAAGTGCAGAAACCGAAATATTTTCTTCTGTTGAATCAGTAGAAGGGCGACAGCAGTAGAGCGAACCAGAAACATTAGCGCCCTGTAAGGGGATAATGCTATTTGTCAGAGCACGGCAACAAAATCGTTTTCTCGTTTTAAGTGTGATCGTTTTGACATTAGTTACCGCGTTCAGCAAGACCTTTGGGGCTTGATGAAGATCGTCTGACTGCATTAATCGTCAATTAACCAAATCAGCGTACTTGAGAACTGGAAAATGTGATGAACTGTGATCAATCCATCATCGTACGACTTTTGTATGCAGCGGGGAAGGTTAAAAAATCGGGTGTATGGGGATCACACGCTATAAGTCAAAATTACAAAAATCAGCCAGTGGCCACAGGCGGATCTCTGCTTGTTCCTCATCAATTGGCTCATAGACAACACCAACCATTCCTTTCCTGTTACTCTTGACAATAAAATGGCTCTGAGCACTATGGGACTTAACATCTATGGTCATCAGTCCCCTAGAACTTAGAACTACTTAAACCTAACTAACCTAAGGACAGCACACAACACCCAGCCATCACGAGGCAGAGAAAATCCCTGACCCCGCCGGGAATCGAACCCGGGAACCCTGGCGTGGGAAGCGAGAACGCTACCGCACGACCACGAGATGCGGGCTCTTGACAATAGATGGTGCCTTTATGCTAACATAAGGAAAAGAAAGGAATGGTCGAGCCCAAACAAAGCAGCAATTCCCTGTACCAAGACGTGCGTGCCTCCACAAAAGATGATGTCAAGCACTTGGTGGAACAGTGACGGTGTGGTGTACTACGAATTGCTTCCACGACGTGTAACCATCACTGGTGACAGTTATTGTCAACAACTGAGACGCCTTGTAGCCGTAGTCCAAGAACAACGACCAGGACAACGACCAGGAAAACTGCGTCAAGTGATGCTATTCCACGACAACGCTAGCACGCATTCTGCTAAACCAGGGGCGGGCAAACGTTGCACGCGGCTCATGAGCGCACAGCGCTGCACGTGTGCTGCTCGCGTGCAGGCGTCGACCGGGGCTGTGGCGACAGCCGGGAGGTTGCGGCAGTGTAGTGGCAGGCGTTGCGGACGTTGATGCGAAGCGAGCACTATGTAGTGAACGTTGTATTTCAAGAAACGGTGAAGTGGAGATTTGCTATCTTTTAAAAAGTAATGGGAGAATCATTCTTTCTTTGTGCAAAAACGTGAAACTTCGAAATGTTTAATATGTGGCAGTATTCTCGCTGGTCAACGGAAGTTTACTGTTGAAGGCCATTATAATAAATTTCACAAGGATGAGTACGATTTATTGTCGAATTCTGAGCGGATGGGGAATTGACTGAGCTTAAGAAGAGCGATCTGACGATACCAGATGAATCTGTCGTAGTTGGCCGGCCGGAGTGACCGAGCGGTTCTAGGCACTACAGTCTGGAACCGCGCGACCGCTATGGTCGCAGGTTCGAATCCTGCCTCGGGCATGGATGTGTGTGATGTCCTTAGGTTAGTTAGGTTTAAGTAGTTCTAAGTTCTAGGGGACTGATGGCCACAGCAGTTAAGTCCCATAGTGCTCAGAGCCATTTGAATTTGTCGTAGTTGCTGTTTTCACGAGAGATCTGCGACTTTCTCTCGTCATGTCTCTCATCTAACTGATTTCACATTTTATGGAGCACTGTTTTCAAGTTTTCAGGACGACAACAATAATAGCCCAGCGGTTTGTGCAAGTTATAAGACTGCGCTTAATATAGCGAGAGCTGGAAAACCATTTGCTGAATTAATGAGTCTCGGTTAAGAGCAAACATCAGTGATGAAAATTTACGTGACTGTTTGTGTTTGTCTGTATGTAGATGGCTCTGACCACTATGGGACTTAACATCTATGGTCATCAGTCCCCTAGAACTTAGAACTACTTAAACCTAACTAACCTAAGAACATCACACAACACCCAGTCATCACGAGGCAGAGAAAATCTCTCTATGTAGAAATTTTGTTCCAGATATTAAACGTATTGTAAACTCCAGCTGTGATAATTAAATAAAACGTATCGTAGGTAATAGGTACTCTTTCAAACCATGATTTCTTTCAAGCACTCCTACTAACTTTATTCATCCACTCAATAAAGCAAACTAGGAAACAAAACGCATTACAGAGGAAGGAGCGGACAGAAGGTATGGTGGGGATGGGAGATAAGCGGGTGGCCAGCTTGCCCCTGTGTGCACGCGGAACACCTGTCAACTGCACGCGTGCAAGTGCAACGCACATGTGCAGGATTCCTGCCCGCCCCTGTGCTAAACAGTCAAGAAACATTATACAGAGTTTGGTAAGTCATTCCGTACCCATCTCATTCACTTGCACCTTTACATTTTCACCTTTTCCGCTCTGTGTCAAATAACCTTCAAGGAATTTCCTTTCCACATGGAAATGCGCTCCGAACATAGCCCGACGGGTACTTTGCCTCAAAACAACGTGGGTTCTACAGTCGGGGAATCGAAACATTATCACTACGTTGGCAGGCTCTCGTAAATAGTGAAGGGGAATATACTGTTGATGATTAAATTCTCTGTTATGTGTATCTGTGTTGTTTATTAAACTAATGGAAAAACGCTACGAACTTATACGCCAACCACAATTATAACTGGTTTCGACCCTTGATGGCGATTTCAAGAAGCTATGGATAGCAGCTAGCCAACTAATGTATTGTTTTCCATTTGAAAGTGGTCTTTGAGGGTACAAACCGCTTGTGATTACGTCATAAAATATGGTTGTACTAAAAATATTTAAAAACTCATACGAAACACGTTTATTTGATCGCAGTCAATTTACCGCACCTGTAGCCATTTTCAGGTGGCTATACGAGTTATTCTCACGAGATGTATGCTGTTACCAATACAAGCAGCTTAGCTGCATGTTATTTGATCAACGAGCGGCCTAAGCTGCTAACTTAAATTATCCCTGGAGCTGCTGGTGATGGGATTCAAACATTTTCGGCAAGTCATGTGATCCTAGGTTACTGCAGTAGGCAACAGCTATTTAATGTTGTTGTTGTGGTCTTCAGTCCTGAGACTGGTTTGATGCAGCTCTCCATGCTACCATATCCTGTGCAAGCTTCTTCATCTCCCAGTACTTACTGCAACCCACATCCTTCTGAATCTGCTTAGTGTATTCATCTCTTGATATCCCTCTACGATTTTTACCCTCCACGCTGCCCTCCAATGCTAAATTTGTGATCCCTTGATGCCTCAGAACATGTCCTACTATCGGTCCCTTCTTTTTGTCAAGTTGTGCCACAAACTCCTCTTCTCCCCAATTCTACTCAATACTTTATCATTAGTTACGTGATTTACCCATCTAACCTTCAGCATTCTTCTGTAGCACAACATTTCAAAAGCTTCTATTCCCTTCTTGTTCAAACTATTTATCGTCCATGTTTCACTTCCATACATGGCTACACTCCATACAAATACTTTCAGAAACACCTTCCTGACAATTAAATCTATACTCGATGTTAACAAATTTCTTTTCTTCAGAAACGCTTTCCTTGCCATCGCCAGTCTACATTTTATATCTTCTCTACTTCTACCATCATCAGTTATTTTGCTCCCCAAATAGCAAAATTCCTTTACTACTTTAAGTGTCTCATTTCCTAATCTAATTCCTTCAGCAACATCCGACTTAATTTGATCACACTCCGTTATCCTCGTTTTGCTTATGTTGATGTTCATCTTATATCCTCCTTTCAAGACACTGTCCATTCCGTTCAACTGCTCTTCGAAGTCCTTTGCTGTCTCTGACAGAATTACAATGTCATCGGCGAACCTCTAAGTTTTTATTTCTTCTCCACGGATTTTAATACCTACTCCGAATTTATCTTTGGTTTCCTTTACTGCTTTCTCAATATTCAGATTGAATAAAATCGGGGAGAGGCTGCAACCATGTCTCACTCCCTTCCCAACAACTGCTTCCGTTTCATGTCCCTCGACTCTTATAACTGCCATCTGGTTTCTGTACAAATTGCAAATAGCCTTTCGCTCCCTGTATTTTACCCCTGCCACCTTTAGAATTTGAAAGAGAGTATTCCTGTCAACATTGTCTAAAGCTCTCTCTAAGTCTACAAATGCTAGAAACGTAGGTTTGCCTTTCCTTAATCTTTCTTCTAAGATGAGTCGTAAGGTCAGTATTGCCTCACGCGTTACAATATTTCTACGGAATCCAAACTGATCTTCCCCGAGGTCGGCTTCTACCAGTTTTTCCATTCGTCTGTAAAGAATTCGTGTTAGTATTTTGCAGCTGTGACTTATTAAACTGATAGTTCGGTAATTTTCACATCTGTCAACACCTGCTTCCTTTGGGATTGGAATTATTATATTCTTCTTGAAGTCTGAGGGTATTTCGCCGGTCTCGTACATCTTGCTCACCAGATGGTAGAGTTTTGTCAGGACTGGCTCTCCCAAGGCCATCAGTAGTTCTCATGGGATGTTGTCTACTCCCGGGGCCTTTTTTAGACTCAGGCCTTTCAGTGCTGTGTCAAACTCTTCACGCAGTATCGTATCTCCCATTTCATCTTCATCTACATCCTCTTCCTTTTCCATAATATTGTCCTCAAGTACATCGCCCTTGTATAGACCCTCTACATACTCATTCCACCTTTCTGCTTTCCCTTCTTTGCTCGGAACTGGGTTTCCATCTGAGCTCTTGATATTCATACAAGTGGTTCTCTTTTCTCCAAAGGTCTCTTTAATTTTCCTGTAGGCAGTATCTGTGTTACCTCTCGTGAGATAAGCCTCTAAATCCTTACATTTGTCCTCTATCCATCCCTGCTTAGCCATTTTGCACTTCCTATCGATCTCATTTTTGAAACGTCTGTATTCCTTTTTGCCTGCTTCATTTACTGCATTTTTATATTTTCTCCTTTCATCAGTTGAATTTTATATTTCTTCTGTTACCCAAGGAGTTCTACTAGCCCTCGTCTTTTTACCTACTTGGTCCTTTGCTGCCTTCACTACTTCATCTCTCAGAGCTACCCATTCTTCTTCTACTGTACTTCTTTCCCCTATTCCTGTCAGTTGTTCCCTTATTCTCTCCCTGAACCGCCGTACAACCTCTGGTTTAGTCAGTTTCTCCAGGTCTCATATCCTTAAATTCCCACCTTTTTGCAGTTTCTTCAGTTTTAATCTACAGTTCATAACCAATAGATTGTGGTCAGAGTCCACATCTGCCCCTGGAAATGTCTTACAATTTAAAACCTGGTTCCTAAATCTCTGTCTTACCATTATATAATCTATCTGGTTCCTTCTAGTATCTCCGGGATTCTTCCATGTATACAACCTTCTTTCATGATTCTTGAACCAAGTGTTAGCTATGATTAAGTTATGCTCTGTGCAAAACTCTACCAGGCGGCTTCCTCTTTCATTTCTTAGCCTCAATCCATATTCACCTACTATGTTTCATTCTCTCCCTTTTCCTATTCTCGAATTCCAGTCGCCCATGACTATTGAATTTTCGTCTCCCTTCACTACCTGAATAATTTCTTTTATCTCATCATACATTTCACCAATTTTTTCATCATCTGCAGAGCTAGTTGGCACATAAACCTGTACTACTGTAGTAGGCGTTGGCTTCGTGTCTATCTCGGCCACAATAATGCGTTCACTATGCTGTTTGTAGTAGCTTACCCGAACTCCTATTTTTTTATTCATTATTAAACCTACTCCTGCATTACCCCTATTTGATTTTGTATTTATAACCCTGTATTCACCTGACCAAAAGTCTTGCTCCTCCTGCCACCGAACTTCACTAATTCCCACTATATCTAACTTTAACCTATCCATTTCCCTTTTTAAATTTTCTAATTTACCTGCACAGTTAAGGGATCTGACATTCCACGCTCCGATCCGTAGAACGCCAGTTTCCTTTCTCCTGATAATGACGTGCTCTTGAGTAGTCCCCGCCCGGAGATCCGAATGGGGGACTATTTTACCTCCGGAATATTTTACCCAAGAGGACGCCATCATCATTTATCCATAGAGTAAACCTGCATGTCCTCGGGAAAAATTACGGCCGTAGTTTCCCCTTGCTTTCAGCCATTTGCAGTACCAGCACAGCAAGGCCGTTTTGGTTCGTGTTGGAAGCCCTGCAACTACTGAAAAGGCTGCTGCCCCTCTTCAGGAACCACACGTTTGTCTGGCCTCTCAACAGATACCCCTTCGTTGTGGTTGCACCTACGGTACGGCCATCCGTATCGCTGAGGCACGCAAGCCTCCCCACCAACGGCAAGTTCCATGATTCATGGGAAGGAGCTATTTAATATTTTATAAATAATATGATTGTTACAGATGTTTCACATCCACATTCCATAGACTCCTTTCTCCCTTCTGCCCCCATTTTTTCCGCCTGTTCGTCACGTTCACTAAACTGTTCATGTAACATAATAGTTTGTGCCATTAGTTACTTGTACGGAGTTTTTGGCTTATGCATTCTTATACTTTTAATGTTTGAATGTATAGTAACATAAAATTTATGTGTTCAGAGTTGCTTTATGAATTTAACTGTCGATACAAAAACATAGCTTTTGTATCGATATGAAGGGTTAAGTGTTAGAAGTGCAGATATTTCGACTGCTGACTGAGGATGGTTTACTGACCAATATTACATCAGCATTTATTTCATTTGCAGATTACTAATTAAAGCAGTTAGGAGTATTGTGTTTGTGGTTAGTACCTCCACGTACATGTGGTAACAGCAAGCCATTAATAATTATTTTCCCCTGGGTAGTAGTTACATACTGAGGTGTGGACACATGGACAAAATGGTTGATCTATACTGGTAAGTGTAGTCCACTTAGCGGTAAGGTTACGACCACGCAGAAAACACTATGTCGTATAGTTTGTGATGTGTCTGTGTTACCATATATAAAAGTATCAACACTTATTCCCGTTACACTCTCTAGAGTCGTAAAAGTCATATATCTTTGAGAAACAATCTTTCTACAGCTGTTAACTCTCGCTGATCTTGTGTGCACTAACTGTTAAGTATTATCTTACGATGGTCCAGAAAGTCGAAAGCTGGTACATAGCGAACTATTAAGTAGGTGCCGTTGTGGAACGTCAGTACTGTGTATTTAAGTTTTTAATTCACTTCTCAATATATTCATTACTGTGCTCCAGCAAGACATTTTTCTATTTTCTCATAATATAAATTTGGTGCACAGACTATATTACATTCAAATACCCATAGGTTTTTCTTCAATTTTCAGCAGTCGATGTATGTTTGAGACAAGTCATGACACTGAACTGCATTACCTGGTGTCGGCCTGGTACGAAAATCACTTAAAACATTTCATTTGTCAAGAATATTGAAACACAAATCAATGAATATTTTAATCCACATGAAATACGCAATAAAAAACTCATTCCTAGCATTTATAATTGCGTCATTCATCCTATTCATATGGTCCAACAACAAATATAGCACTGCACCAGTTTGCCAAAATCAGTAACACTATGCTTCCTTGAGGAGAAGATGCGAAAGTGGCTGGTAAGGACTGGTTCTTTTCTTTCATGAAACAACACACGTAAGTTATTTCACTAAGGGAGCCTGAGGTACTTTCTAAGGCTTGCGCCAGTCTCCTTCCCCGTGTGAGTCTTTTAAGGGGTGCAGTCGTAATTTCATTTTGTGTATGACATTACGTAACCGCATCGAATTGCGAGGATGGAGCAGCTCTTCGAACGAGAGGATATACGGCGAAAGGGCTGGTCTGCCGTTTCCCAGACTTAAATCCTGTCGTGCACATGTGGGATGCGTCAGGGAGACATATTTCATTACTGCCACATGCATCAGTGATCATCTAACAACTGTCTACAATGCTGGTGGAGGAACGGAATGCCCTACCACAAATATTTGTTACGGACTTTGTAGTCAGAATGGGAGAACTTTGCGCAGGATGCACTGTCAAGACAATGCTCCGTCTTTCGTAATGTCCTGCGGAGGATCCTGAATTGCGGTGACTTCAGGGAAAGTATTGTCTTTGAATGAAAGTGTCACTTCTATCCACATCGTTGCGTATTTCTTTCAATTACTCCCGCACTGTACTTTAGCAGTTCTTCCTATGTGGGTTGATCGTCCAAAACACTCGTTCTTCAATGGTTAACATTTTAACAGTGACAAAAACGAAACGAACAAAGGAACTAAGCTTAAATGTTCACGTCAACACGTAACGACACACACCAACGATACTACTGAAGCTGGCTGAGATAAACGAAACAGTTGTATGTTGGGAGAGTCCACTTGAAGGGAAGTAACCCATGCAGGTGAACAATCATACGGCACGCACGGCTAACAATCGTACGGCACGGCGGAGAGACTTTTTGAACATCCCATACTTACCCTTTGTACTATACTGTAGCAGTTCTTTCTAGGTATTATCCAAGTTTGCTCAAAAGTATATTATCCCCTCGGCTGGGAGAACACATGATGGAACCTTTAAAAAATTGGCTATTGACACTAACTGACAAAACGAAAATATAGACTTGTACGATAATTACTGTGGTATCAGCGAATTATTGTTTTCGTAGGCAACAATGGTGTATAGAAACAAGGTCTTGAGTGTAATACACTTGCACAAATAGATATAGGGGCGAAGCATTTACACAAAGATGTCTTGCACGGGACAGAGCAGCGCGAAGAGATACATCAAACCACTCTTAGAATTTAAAGCCATGACACCGACAACGTTTATCGAACCACAGGCACCACAATTCTTTGTCGGAGTCAGTGTTAATCAGTAGTAGTCACAAGATTTTGGGCTGGTATAAAGTTGCTTTTCGTGACTGGAACCATTCGAGATCTAACAGAACCTATGTTGTGTGTAGTGTTCTAAATGTGTAAATGCTATTATATTATATTGGAGCCTAAGTTTGTAGCTGTTTTGTTTTGCACGTTGTTATTCCGGTTGCTATGGGCTTATTCATTGATTGTTATTTTTCATTTCTTGTTTACCGTAGCTATTTGACTTTTCCTACTGTTATTTTGTCATTTGAAGATAGTGAGTAGAGTTATGGACACTAGAAAATAGAGTGTCAACAGGAGAAATAGAAACATCTCCGATATATTCTTCTGTTTGATTTCAGTATAAGGATGACAGTAGCGGAGGCAGCAGGAAATACACTCCTGGAAATGGAAAAAAGAACACATTGACACCGGTGTGCCAGACCCACCATGCTTGCTCCGGACACTGCGAGAGGGCTGTACAAGCAATGATCACACGCACGGCACAGCGGACACACCAGGAACCGCGGTGTTGGCCGTCGAATGGCGCTAGCTGCGCAGCATTTGTGCACCGCCACCGTCAGTGTCAGCCAGTTTGCCGTGGCATACGGAGCTCCATCGCAGTCTTTAACACTGGTAGCATGCCGCGACAGCGTGGACGTGAACCGTATGTGCAGTTGACGGACTTTGAGCGAGGCCGTATAGTGGGCATGCGGGAGGCCGGGTGGACGTACCGCCGAATTGCTCAACACGTGGGGCGTGAGGTCTCCACAGTACATCGATGTTGTCGCCAGTGGTCGGCGGATGGTGCACGTGCCCGTCGACCTGGGACCGGACCGCAGCGACGCACGGATGCACGCCAAGACCGTAGGATCCTACGCAGTGCCGTAGGGGACCGCACCGCCACTTCCCAGCAAATTAGGGACACTGTTGCTCCTGGGGTATCGGCGAGGACCATTCGCAACCGTCTCCATGAAGCTGAGCTACGGTCCCGCACACCGTTAGGCCGTCTTCCGCTCACGCCCCAAAATCGTGCAGCCCGCCTCCAGTGGTGTCGCGACAGGCGTGAATGGAGGGACGAATGGAGACATGTCGTCTTCAGCGATGAGAGTCGCTTCTGCCTTGGTGCCAATGATGGTCGTATGCGTGTTTGGCGCCGTGCAGGTGAGCGCCACAATCAGGACTGCATACGACCGAGGCACACAGGGCCAACACCCGGCATCATGGTGTGGGGAGCGATCTCCTACACTGGCCGTACACCACTGGTGATCGTCGAGGGGACACTGAATAGTGCACGGTACATCCGAACCGTCATCGAACCCATCGTTCTGCCATTCCTAGACCGGCAAGGGAACTTGCTGTTCCAACAGGACAATGCACGTCCGCATGTATCCCGTGCCACCCAACGTGCTCTAGCAGGTGTAAGTCAACTACCCTGGCCAGCAAGATCTCCGGATCTGTCCCCCATTGAGCATGTTTGGGACTGGATGAAGCTTCGTCTCACGCGGTCTGCACGTCCAGCACGAACGCTGGTCCAACTGAGGCGCCAGGTGGAAATGGCATGGCAAGCCGTTCCACAGGACTACATCCAGCATCTCTACGATCGTCTCCATGGGAGAATAGCAACCTGCATTGCTGCGAAAGGTGGATATACACTGTACTAGTGCCGACATTGTGCATGCTCTGTTGCCTGTGTCTATGTGCCTGTGGTTCTGTCAGTGTGATCATGTGATGTATCTGACCCCAGGAATGTGTCAATAAAGTTTCCCCTTCCTGGGACAATGAATTCGCGGTGTTCTTATTTCAATTTCCAGGAGTGTATTTGTGCTGTGTATAGGGATAATACCATTCAATAGAGCACAGCGAGGTGATAGTTTTCTCATTTTATGGAGTATCGTTTTGACATTAGTGACACTCCACGTTAAACTCTCCACGTTCAGGAAGAATGTCGATGTCTCATGAAGATCATTTGAACGTGTTAATCCAATGATCCACGTCATTGTACTAGAGAAAAGGCAGTTGTGATGAACTGTGACCATTTCACCATCGTGCGACATTTGATGCAGTTGGGGAGGTTCAAAAATCAGGCGTATAAGCACTGCATGCTATAAGTGAAGATCATAGAAATCAGCTGTTGGTCACATGTCCATCTCTGCTTGCTCGTCTTCAATTGTCTCGTGAACAACACTGACCATTCCTATCCTGTATTGTTACTGGTGACGAGAAATGGTGTTTTTATGCTAACAGAAAGTAAACATGTAACCTCCCCAATTTGTTTCTGTAAGAAATTTAGCCCAACTTTACCGCCCACTCTATAAAAATCTACGTATTACCAAATCTATGTACCCAGAAACTTTTATCCAAGTTATACTCGTATGCTAATTTTCCAGAAAACATGATCCAATTTAAACTGAACTGTAGCTGGTCTGAATACAAATTATCTTCGTATTGAAAGCGCAATTGAAGTAAAACAAGTCTCTAGCCCTTATCAAAATTTCCACTTACCTCGTCTGTTAATAACATTGTTGCAGTTTTCTCGAGACAGCAAACAGCAAACACGAAGCGACTAAGGTAGATTTCTGTTTCTAAATAAAATAATTTCCAAAGTGTATTCAAACTGTTGCGTACCGCTTGGTGAAATGTGGTAAAGCGTAACGATAAACAGGGGGATGGAAGAGTAAATATTCCTATGAAATTATATTCCAGGACAACGATTTTAGAATGATGTATGTATTCAAAAAGACGAAGTAAAACTTCACACATAACATTGGTCTGAACAATACTACGCTTCACAAAGTGACCAATGGTCCAATGTTAAAAGAGAATTTCTGTAAGAACCAAACAGCCTATTCAGTTGATATGTTAATGCATGACTGAGGGAGGAAGGATGGCTTTCTCTCACTTTGAGCAAAGTTAACTAGCTGCCAATCATCGTGTCTACAAATCTGGCGCTGCGCAGTGCTGCCGTCTTACATCAAACTTCTTCTCTTCAAGAAAAAAGAAAACAGGCATTCAAAATTTATATTCCTTTCGTTTTCCAGTATATACATCATACTCATTCTTACCGCCCTTTAGAATAGATCATTCTTCATCTAACAGGTACCACCGCAAGTCAATACAGCACTACAGAATTCGTCCATCACCTACCACACTTCTACTAATTCAGCTACGAATGTATCGGACCGCGCAAGGGCAAAGACTGTGCCGCGACTAGACCAAAGATTGTTTAACAGTAACGAGCGTGTTCTTTCTCTGACGTGCACATTTAACGAACATAAATCAGTATTACACGACTACCTTAAAGAAAGAAATGGTGGAGTCCAAACAAAGCAGCAACTCCCTGTAGCAAGTCCTGCTCCCGTCCACGAAAGATAAAGTTATGCATCTGGTGATACGGTGTGGTGTATTACCAATTGCTTCCACGAATTGTAACCGTCACTGCTGACATTTGTTGTCAACAACTGAGACGTTATGCCGACTCAGTCGATAACAATGATTAGGAAGACAGCGTGAAGTGAGGCTACTCCGTGATAACGCCCGCCGGCTTTCTGCTAAATGGACAAAAAAGACCCACACAGGGGCTGGGAAGTCATTCCACACGCACCTGATCTCGGGTCCTCAGATTTTCACCTTTCTCCTCTCTGTCGAATAACAGTTAATGAACTTCCTTTCCGTATTCTAATTCACTACGAACGTGGCTCGACAAGTTCTTCGTCTCAAAACTGAGTGATTTTTACCGTCGCAGAATCTAAAAGCTACCCCGGTGTAGGCAAACAATTGTAAATACTAGAGGAGAATACGTTATTGGTGTCTAAAGTATCTGTTATGTGTATCTGCTGTGCTCATTAGACTTGTGGAAAAACGCAACGAACTTATGCTCCACCCCAATAGTAGGGAATGCAGGACCCGTTGCATTGTTGGCTGTGTTTGTTCAAAATATGTGATGAAGCACTTGCGAGTCCATCGACAGCCGGCCGCGGTGGCCGTACGGTTCTAGGTGCTGCAGTCCCGAACCGCGAGACTGCTACGGTCGCAGGTTCGAATCCTGCCTCGGGCATGGATGTGTGTGATGTCCTTAGGTTTAAGTAGTTCTAAGTTCTAGGGGACTGATGACCTAAGATGTTAAGTCCCACAGTGTTCAGAGCCATTTGAACCATTTTTGAAGACCATCGACATGCGACTTTTGTGATAATTTGTGCCAGAATAAGAAATAAAGCGAGAAGAATTGATAGCATTTGTCACAATTAGGACCAATGTTGGAAACAAATGTTAGCAAGGCACTTCCACGAAACAATGAAGAATTTTTAACGCTGCTCGCACAACTTGCTATGAGTGATCAGGAAAATCAGAAGTTACATCATTACGTTAACAGTGAGAACACGTGGAATAACAACATTCATACACTTTGTAGTGACAACAATGATAACAGTTAAGTATTCGCAAATATTCTGAACGATAATCGTCGCCATTCGTGCATTACAAAATGCATTTTGGTATTTTATTTAAATTTACTTACTGTACAATGTACTGTATTGTAAATGTATCTAATGGCTTCTAGGTATCCTAAACACTTATTCAAATTGGCTTTTGCTAGACAATACGTTCGTGCACATCCACTTGACGGTGCTAATGTCCTTCAGGTCTTACTCATTCAATCTGTGGACTGATTCAAGAATAGAGCCGCTGCATTTATATGGAAAATCACGTGAGGTTTATAATGACACTGAATTAGATTGACGAAAAGTTGCCGGCGTATGAATGTGCAGTAATCATTATTAAAGACCTTATTTTGCCACAATGGGCAAGAATAACGGCAATAAATGTGGATGGTTGCCAAGGAAGATCTCTGTAGATGAGGGTGAAATTGCCCCATTACAAATTGGCAGTCGAATAACCAGTCAGGGGCGGATGTAATAGTTACAAACTCAAGGGCCATCCCAAAACATGACACGGATAATAGAGAAAGATCTTTCTGCAACACAGGAAATTCATTGACTCAAGCGAAATGTTATTGCAACGGTTCTGTAGGTGGTATAGGAAGTCTCCAAACACTAGAATAAGAGGTATGTCCACAAAGTAAGTTTCGTTTGGTTATATAAAACGAACGTGTACAGATACAGAAAAAATATTTATTATACAAAACTCCACAACTGTTAAACTATTTTTCTACATAGCTTCCGAAATTTTGTAGGTACTTGTCATAGAATGGCACCAGTTTTTGTATGCCTTCTTCATAGAAGGTTGCCGCCTGTGTATTCATTCAACCATGTGGTAAATGTTCTTTCAGCTCGTCATCATCGTTGAAGTGTTGACCTCCAAGGACAGATATTAGGTGTAAGAAGAGATGAAGCTCGCTAGGCGCGAGGTCCGGGCTGTGTGGAGGATGATCAAACGCGGCACAGTGAAATTCCCGTAAGAGTTGTTTGGTTACATTCGCCGTGTGATTTCGGACATTATCGTAGAAAGAAACAACACCTTTTGACAGTAATCCTCCGCGCTTGTTCCGCATTGCACGATACAATTTCTTTATGGTCTCGTGGTAGGAAATTTAACCTTCATTGGGATGAAGTGTGCCTCCATTCCATTGATTACCGCTTTGTCTCAGGGGTGTCGTACGATACCCAAGTTTCATGCCCCGTGACTATCGGAAAAGGGAAAATATCGCCTTCTTCATTGTAGCGTGTCAAAAACTGAAGTGCATTGCCCATCCGTTATTTTTTGTGTTGTTCAGTAAGAATTTTTGGTACCCAACGTGAGCAAAGTTTCGAAATTTCAGTTTTTCAGTAACAATTTCATGAATACTTGATTTTGAGATTTGTGGAACTTACATAGCAAGTGCACTACGTGTAAACTTATGGTTGTGCTTAATCTTCTCTTCAATTGTGTGAACCAGTTCATCAGTAACCACAGATGGGCGTCCACTTCGTTCTTCATCGTGCACTTGATCACGTCCTTCATTTAACAGTCTGAGCCGTCTTCTAACCACTGAATCACTCATAGCATCTTGTCTGTAAAACCTCGCATATTTTCCGATGAATTTCCTATGGTTTAACTTTCCTTGTATTTAGAAAACGAATCACAGATCTGATTTCACACTCAGCGGCATTTTCAATTACGGCTGACATTATAAAGAAGCACTACAAAGCACATGTCGGCATTGGCGATCTGAAAATAGCGTAAATGTCTTCTCCTTCAGTCAGAGTAACTGCCGCGCATGTTCGGAACTGCGACCGTAGCGCTGCCGCGGATACAAATCGAAACGGAACTTACTTTGTGGACGAACCTCGTATTTTGGTAAATCGTTAACGGTGTACACCACAAGTGCACACTGACCTTCACATCTGAAGTTCAGTTACAGAAGTGACGGGATATAGCTATAAACAAGAAATACATTATATTATATTGAAGTACGAAGACATTCGTACTTCGTTTTGTAGTTCGTTTTTTTTACATCTCATTGTTATTGTTCATAGTTGTAATGCGTTATTTGTGTAAGTTAGGATTTCGGATCTGAATATGGCTTCATTGAATCGAAACTAGGAAAGATGATGTATTTGGTCTCTAGAATGTTAGTTAACTTATTGAAACGAAAAATGCTCAGCTTGTGGTACAATCTGCTAGCAGGCACGAAATATCTACTGTAATACTACAAGGCAATATAACCCGTATCCATAGCCCAGGTGATAATGCACACACGTCTAGTTGCGCTAGGCCCGGTCCTAGAAGAAATTTTCGCCACGTTTATTTAGTCAGCAATCAGAGGTGGTGTAAATTATCTCGTCACCAGGCTTTAGTCTGGTTTCAATTCCAAACCTCATGTAGTTAGGGCAAGTAACGCTGGTGAATATGTTACGTACCGGCACTGGATTTCATGCTGTGGCTTCTCTCATCGTCATAAATACGACACAGCACCACACACCCACTACAGTCCGTTCAACAGATGCACTTATGACTCAGATCTCATGTAGAATACGCAAATGGTCTATTGTGCGCAGAGGAAGAAAAGCCTCTCTGATTAGGCGACTCTCCTAAATTCTCGAAGTATCTCATCCGATCTCATGTTACTCTTTCTTTCTTTTAGGCAATGTAGCCCTGAGAAAGTGTGCTCATAAAACATTCGTGTAATGTAATTCAATTTAATTCAGGCATTCTACTTGTATCAGCATCCCAGGGTTTGTAATGGTACGTAATTGACTCAGCTCAGTGTTGCCGTAACCACCGTAACGTTAATTTCTTTGTCGTTCAAATGTTTGCGTAGCGTTGTTTGCTTGCAAGTCAGAGTTCCAGTATTCTATGAAGGCAGACTTATATATCCGACATAACAAAATATGTGCCCATAGTCGACCCTGGCCTGTTACCATCGTATCTATCCTGTGTACATCTCTTTTGTAACTTCAGAGTGATATGGATTTGTCATGCCCCAGAATTACCTTGGAGACCCACAACCTTAGACTGTTGAGTCCTTAGACATGATTAGTCACTCTCCACTTCTGCTGTTACACCTGTTCATTGGTTTATATCTGTAATACTACGGTGGAGCCTTTGCTGCTTGCTACCATGCAGAGCCAAATGGATACAGAACGTTTTTAAATCTTTTATTCTCTTTTCTGTCAAAGGTGTTATTTATCGTCCTACTTTTCTTGTGGAATGGCATGTTACTCCAGTGACTAGTAGATGCAGTGTAATAAAGTTCCAATATACTTAGGTATATTGAAATTCTCCTCCATATCGGCAGTTCATAAATGAAATGTACATACAAATTTTCTGTGGCAGCAGATGCAATCTAGGTAGAATATTTGTTTTCAACTTCAGCCTTGGAATGCAGCAAAAAAGTGGCTCAAATGGCTCTGAGCACTGTGGGACATAACTGCTGAGGTCATCAATCCCCTAGAACAGAACTACTTAAACCTAACTAACCTAAGGACATCACACACATCCATGTCCGAGGCAAGATTCGAACCTGCGACCGTAGCAGTCGCGCGGTTCCAGACTGTAGCGCCTAGAACCGCTCGGCCACTACGGCCGGCGGAATGCAGCACACAGGTCCGATATTCATTATCTCTTGCGAAAAGATTTCACTCTGCAACTACTAAATATGTGTATCAGAACATCACAGCTGACTTCCAACGTGTCATTTCGTTCACTTGGGACTGTGCAAATAGAGACATATTAAAACTTCCTGGCAGATTAAAACTGTGTGCCGGACCGAGACTCGAAATCGGGACCTTTGCCTATCGCGGGCAAGTGCTCTACCAACTGAGCTACCCAAGCACGACTCACAGCCCGTCCTTTCTTTCAGGAGTGCTAGTCCTGCAAGGTTCGCAGGAGAGCTTCTGTAAAGTTTGGAAGGTAGGAGACGAGGTACTGGCAGAAGTAAAGCTGTGAGGACGGGGCGTGAGTCGTGCTTGGGTAGCTCAGTTGGTAGAGCACTTGCCCGCGATAGGCAAAGGTCCCGAGTTCGAGTCTCGGTCCGGCACACAGTTTTAATCTACTAGGAAGTTTCATATCAGCGCACACTCCGCTGTAGAATGAAAATTTCATTCTAGAGACATATTGCTTGTATACTACTTCTACACCCCAGGTGATTGTAATGGTTTGCATTCAAAATTGATCCATAATACTAAGAGACCGGGATGCAACATAAACATATCAATGATTTACACCCTGATCGAACTGTAAATGAGGCTATATTCGCACTCTAATGCAACGGCACACACATAATCAACTAGTCTTCAACGAAATGGCATGACCATTTGCTTAATGTCTCAGCACGGCAAAAGACGTTTACTGGTTACATATAGCTTTTAAAAATATTTTACGTGAACGCAATGAAGCATACGAAGTTCTTAGGCTTCTTCGAGCTTTTCCATAGGCCTCCCAAATCAAAGTGACATATGAACACCTCTCCATGGATGACCTGTAGTTCCAGTAGGCACGTAATCGCAGCACAGATGTTGAGAACAGATACATACTTGACGGGTTCTAAAAAATCAACGGTAGACGGTTATTAATCTACACTGAAAGACACAGACCCGTGGCAAATTTGTTCCAGAGTTCGACATAAGACATCTTTGAAGGTACTGGCTACACTAAGGAGGAAATGATTAGCATCATCCTGTTTAAAAGAAGCGTTCGGTAGATCCTTCACTTCAAGAAAACCCGTTTTTCTCATGTATCAACGAACAGCGAAAACTTCATGTAGTCTGCGTCCGTCCTAAACTCCGAACACGTTATCAATCGTCAACTCTCTCACAAGCTACAAAACTGAACAAGAATCTCCTATGTTCCAAATTATTATTGGTTTGTCCGCTCAGATGACATAGGATACTATCAGTCATCAAGAATGTACCGTTCTAGTAAGATCTACATTTCTCTGTAAAAATTCTAAATTTTGGTTTCATAACCACGGAGGTGCTTTTTGGAGCTACAGTCTTTGACAAACAGAACAGGAAGTTTTTTCAGAATCCTCAACCATATCTTGGGATATTCATTAGCTCTGCTTTCTTGGAAGACTTCTTTAAGGATCTCAAATACGCACCTGTTTCTAGAGGCTCACTTGTTCTAATAAAGCCGGCTGGGGTGGACGAGCGGTTCTAGGCACTACAGTCTGAAACCGCGCGCCTGTTAAGGTCGTAGGTTCGAATCCGGCCTCGGGCATGGGTGTGTGTGATGCCCTTAGGTTAGTTAGGTTTAAGTGGTTCTAAGTTCTAGGGGACTGATGACCTCAGAAGTTAAGTCCCATAGTCCTCATAGCCATCTGAACCATTTTTTGTTGTAATAAATGGTGCTCAAAAGTTTCGAAATACTCCGGTCAAAGTAATACAGTTCCCTGAATTATTTCGAACTGTTTCCAACTTTACCTGCGAATATTTTCACTCTAGTACAATCGGTTTTTTTTCCGAAACTCTTCCCACGAAATCCGTCTTTCTCTCCTCGTGGTCGCTAAATTACTGGAATAGCTTTGCCATGCCTTCAGTGTCATTCGTCCAAACTACTTGTGCAAGAAGTCCGTGCTGCTTGTGTTTTACTGTTCTAATTCTCCCTGTACGCCTTTCAATTTACACTAGCCCGTAACAAAAGAAAGAACAATTTTGGATATTCGTGCCTGCGTCGTCATTTGTTACTTGGGACCACTATTAGACGCACTGCACGTTGCGATTCTAAGAGGTGGTAAAGCAGGGATGCTGTTACCCCTTTATAGTGAACATGAACAGGCATTTTGCTTAGACATAACGCTAAAGTTACCAAGAAAGACCTGCTGGGGCTTATCAACTACGAACTGTGTGCACTAGTCACAAGCTTTAAAACAGTGTTACTATCCACGTAAGTAAGATACTATTTACGTCGCATAATACTGAAGCTACAAACATTTACTGGTTATGGTTAATCGACTACCCTGACACCGAGTGTTATATTTTTCAAATCTGTGAGAATCCGATGAAGCTTTGCGCAGGTATATTGCTCAGTGTTGCTTTTATGTTCGTCGATCGTCTCAAGTCGCCCTTTTCTGTTCTGAGTATACAGTCAGTATTTAAAGATGCCCAGAACAACAGAGTCTGCCACCAAGTGTGAAGTGCGTGCTGTCATTCGATTTCTACATGCTGAGTTGCTCCTTCCGATTTCATGCAGCTAATGTAACTTATCTGTCACGCGTGACAGCTAAGCGCGACGATGGTGCAGCAACTTTATGTACAAACATTCATGATACACGAGGTCAGGTCAGGAAAAGAGTGCAAACAGATGATCTTGTTCAGCGAGAGGATCAAGCGATTCGAGAAAACTGCCTGTGAAGGGCAAATCACAACATGCGAAGAGGAATTTTGTCATCTGGTATCTTCCTCCTTTATGACAATGCTCGGCCGTACAATGGATCTGCAACGGAGACGCTCCTGTTGCGTTTTCGATTAGAGGTGTTTGATCACCCATCGTATAGCCCAGACTTGGCCCTCACTGATATTCATATCTTTGCTCACTTGAACCGCTGGCAATGAGGATAGCATTTTGGCGCAGACTACGAGCTGCAGACGAACATAGAGAAGTGGCATAAGGCACAGGCGGCTGCCTTGCATGACGAGGATGTTGGAAGGTAGGTACAACGCTATGACAAATGTATATGTCGGAGCGGCGGCCAAGTTCATAAGCAGCCGGAAGTTGTAGCTAAATCTCACAAATAAAACATTTTTGACTTTCAGTGTCGTTACCATTTCGTGTTCGAGCGGACCAATGGAAGAAAAAGACTTTCAAGTTCGTCCATAGCCCACCAACCTGTTCTTTCTTCTCATCAACTTTTTTCTTATATTCATATCAGAATCATCATAATACAAAGAGGAAGAACAAAAAGAAATTATGGGAATAGAACGTTCATTTATTGCGATTTATGGCGGTTTTCAGACTTACAGCAAACAAGATAATAAAAAGGCAAGTAAATATCCACAGAACAGAGAACATTAGACTAGAATAGCTCATGCTACGGTCGCAGGTTCGAATCCTGCCTCGGGCATGGATGTGTGTGATGTCCTTAGGTTAGTTAGGACTGATGACCACAGATGTTAAGTCCCATAGTGTTCAAAGCCATTTGAACCATTTTTTAGAACAGCTCAGAACGAAGCGACATAAATTGTGTTAGTAGTTGCTGAAATCAGAGCATAGAGGCTGCACTAGGTAGAGCAATCGGGGCAGGAAAACATGACTGGACCTCACCACACAGATTAACCGGCGCTGGGTATCCCCGCTGTAGAAGATTTGTTTTGGATCTTCTTCTTTCTATCTCCAGACAGTATAGCTACAAGGAAGGTAACTGCGATGAAACTTTAGGTAACAGAAGAAAATTCGATTGACCTGTGAAAGAACGAAGTATGAAAATATTCAGGAAAAGACAGAACTACTGCAATATGAGTCACCTAGGATCGAAATAAATAAGCAGTGTAGGGAAGACAGAGCGTAATGACTACTGTATGAAAAATGCAAAGAAACTGAAAAAGAAACGGTGGTCGAAAGGATTCATTCAGCACAAAGAACATTCAAGAAGGCTTCGTTGAAACTAAAACCGAGAGCGTCCACATCAAACGTGCCAAAGGACTGTCACTGTTAAACACAGACTAGAGAATGGGTAGGAAGAAACAGTACAACGAGGGCTGTTGCTTGGGAAAATCTGTCTGCTGACGTGATGGAAGAAGAAGAAGGAGTCAATTTGAAAGACATAGAAGCTCCACTATGGAGTCAGAATTTCGGAGAGTTTTGCGAACTAACTCGAGAGAACCATAGATTTCTTTGTAATATCGGAACTAATTGATAAAATAACAACGAAATAATTGCTGAAATTAGAGTGTAGAACTTAGGAGAATAGAGATAAAGCTTCCGTTTTACGGAAGAATATCATAAACACTACCCCGAAGATATCAAAGGCAGAGAAATGCGACACCTATCCTACAAAGGGCTCAACAACTCATGCAACCAAGCAGCTGACAACAGGAGAGAAAGAAATTTTCAGGGTCCTTAGGCGTTTTAAGGTATGACAAAAAATTTTCTCTTCTTTCAGATGTTAAAGAGCTGGCCCGTCATTAGGCAACTGCTGAAAAGTTGTAAAGTTCAGTAAGACCAGACTGTGCCTGCAGGGGATGCGACTATTAAAGCTAAGTTTTTGAAAACAGCCTCGAGTCGCACTTAGTGTTTCTTATTTACCGGTTTAGCTCTTCAAATGAAGAACAGCATCCGAATATACAGTTTAAAGTTGACTGACGACACTAAAAACTGCGTTATAAGTTGGCTGACAGAACTAAAAGTTAAACTGGCTGTACTACAGCACTCCAACTTACGTTTAAACTACGTTTAAAGTAGAGTAACAAACGATGACATTGGCAGCGGCGAAGTATAGGCAGTTTAATTCTTAAGGCCGTGAGCTAACTTTAAAGTGTACATTCTGCTGTTGCTCTTATGCATTTCAACAGGTAAATAAAAAATACACTCCTGGAAATGGAAAAAAGAACACATTGACACCGGTGTGTCAGACCCACTATACTTGCTCCGGACACTGCGAGAGGGCTGTACAAGCAATGATCACACGCACGGCACAGCGGACACACCAGGAACCGCGGTGTTGGCCGTCGAATGGCGCTAGCTGCGCAGCATTTGTGCACCGCCGCCGTCAGTGTCAGCCAGTTTGCCGTGGCATACGGAGCTCCATCGCAGTCTTTAACACTGGTAGCATGCCGCGACAGCGTGGACGTGAACCGTATGTGCAGTTGACGGACTTTGAGCGAGGGCGTATAGTGGGCATGCGGGAGGCCGGGTGGACGTACCGCCGAATTGCTCAACACGTGGGGCGTGAGGTCTCCACAGTACATCGATGTTGTCGCCAGTGGTCGGCGGAAGGTGCACGTGCCAGTCGACCTAGGACCGGACCGCAGCGACGCACGGATGCACGCCAAGACCGTATGATCCTACGCAGTGCCGTAGGGGACCGCACCGCCACTTCCCAGCAAATTAGGGACACTGTTGCTCCTGGGGTATCGGCGAGGACCATTCGCAACCGTCTCCATGAAGCTGGTCTACGGCCCCGCACACGGTTAGGCCGTCGTCCGCTCACGCCCCAACATCGTGCAGCCCGCCTCCAGTGGTGTCGCGACAGGTGTGAATGGAGGGACGAATGGAGACGTGTCATCTTCAGCGATGAGAGTCGCTTCTGCCTTGGTGCCAATGATGGTCGTATGCGTGTTTGGCGCCGTGCAGGTGAGCGAACAATCAGGACTGCATACGACCGAGGCACACAGGGCCAACACCCGGCATCATGGTGTGGGGAGCGATCTCCTACACTGGCCGTACACCACTGGTGATCGTCGAGGGGACACTGAATAGTGCACGGTACATCCAAACCGTCATCGAACCCATCGTTCTACCATTCCTAGACCGGCAAGGGAATTTGCTGTTCCAACAGGACAATGCACGTCCGCATGTATCCCGTGCCACCCAACGTGCTCTAGAAGGTGTAAGCCAACTACCCTGGCCAGCAAGATCTCCGGATCTGTCCCCCATTGAGCATGTTTGGGACTGGATGAAGCGTCGTCTCACGCGGTCTGCACGTCCAGCACGAACGCTGGTCCAACTGAGGCGCCAGGTGGAAATGGCATGGCAAGCCGTTCCACAGGACTACATCCAGCATCTCTACGATCGTCTCCATGGGAGAATAGCAGCCTGCATTGCTGCGAAAGGTGGATATACACTGTACTAGTGCCGACATTGTGCATGCTCTGTTGCCTGTGTCTATGTGCCTGTGGTTCTGTCAGTGTGATCATGTGATGTATCTGACCCCAGGAATGTGTCAATAAAGTTTCCCCTTCCTGGGACAATGAATTCACGGTGTTCTTATTTCAATTTCCAGGAGTGTATTAAGTGCTATTTGTACTGTTTTCAAAAAGTTATTTCTAGAGTTGTTTCAGTTCTAACGTGCTTAATTTGTGCTACTAGGATATCGCCCAATGCTGCGGCCATTCTTACCTTGCTCTTCCGACCTGAAAACTTCGTCTTCTTTCCAAGTTTTATTGTTGTTAAGTTTGGAGGCTTTCATCTCGGATCTGCGTTTTCTATGAACCTCTGGCCGTTTGATTGGCTGTGGAAGGAATATTCCCTGAAAAGTTCAGTGGTTCGCAATTAAGTCATCTTAGAAGTCTCCAACTGACTTGGAAGTTTCTCCCCATAGCAATTTATGCGATTGTCTTCATCTGACTTTGTGTTTCGACAGCTGATATTGAGTTTAATTATTGTTGGTCAGCTGTAATACTATTCTCACTGAAGGGTTTGGCTTCCAACAGTGATACATATCTTTTCAACTAGGGTTCCGTCTTGTGTTAGGCTCTTGATACAATTGCGCCCACAGCCTTTCACAATATACTGTCTGTAGCTCGTTGTCGCTGCTTGGACAAGTCTGTCGTGGAACTTTGGTGTTGGGATTACTTCACCTACTGCTTTATCCAGAATGCTTTGGAAATTATTCAATTTTCGCTTTTTCGATGTTATACCTATGCTGAAATCGGACTTATTATGACGGACAGCATGCGTTATACTGAAAGCGATTGGTGCGCGTGTGGGGTGTTTGGTTTCCGTAGGCTGGAATATTAAAGACGTATGCGTTTGCATCCTTGTTACCGTCTTCCACTATTGAATGACGCAGTAAGTTTTTTTCCATGCATCAGATGTAAGTTTCTTGTTCCAGTCCAGCAGTTGCTAACGACCTTCCCATTGTTATCGCCATCAGAGTATCCCCATAAGATGCTGTTGCTATTTATGTCTGCACTGATAAAGTCGTCGTTGTTTCTGTTAAAGTTGCTTTCGACGGTTTGTATGTCGAGGTATTCGAACAGCCAACGCACCTGAGTCATATGCGTCTTGTATGTTTCTCGAGTGGGCCTATATGGTTGACTCGGCAATACTGTCGGTGTGACATTTCTGTTTTTTTCCGTGGGACTCTTGTAGGCAGATGACACCATAGCTGTATTTCTGAGATAAGTATTGAATAGTTTTTTTGTACATCTATATATTATTGACATCCGAGCTGAGCATGTCCTTTTGTTAGTCGCCACACTGTCTTATGGCATGATTCGGCAACGAATGGACTAGTCGGTATAGACCGTTGCCCAGGTGAATGTCATGCACTTTCAACTAGGACATATTCTCCTGAGAGGCATCTTTTCCTCTGCACAGACAAATTTTCTTAAGAATTACCAACTACACTCATTTTTTATTCTTACTGTTCATTCAGTTGTTAACAGTCTGCTCAACATCTCAATTCCATTGTTTCCATATCATTCATCTAAGTCTTTGTTTATTTTCCTTGTAATTCTATCCACATAGTTTCATAAGTCTCTTCCTTGACTGAAAGCCCATATTCCATAGTGGTACGTTTATTTCTTCCAAAAGAAGCTGTTCTCATCCTAGTCAAATTGCTGCCATTGTCTTCTCTATTCTGAAAGTGTTATCACACTTTTCATATCATGTGAATCAGTACGGCGTATTTTCATTAAAAAGATTTCATTATCTGGGGACCAACTAAATAATGATTTCTAAGTAGAAACAGAAGTCTGTTCCGTGACTGCGGATTGTGACATGTAAGCGTATATCATGTGAACCAGTTCCTCAGGAGAATCTGTGGATTTCTAAATATTTAACATGATATTGATAGGTATCGTTTATTTAAATAAAATATATTTAATATTAATACAACAAAGTGACACTTTCAAGTGTACATATATATCACTCTAGCAAATTATTTGGGAACGCACAATTTAACACCAGTTCCAAATCGTAAATACAAAACGCTACAAGCTTCAGTAAAAGTAAATACAACTTTATCCACTTAATAGTAATTAAAATTAATTTTATGGTATATATCAAAATAGGCAGTTGTGAAACATTTCCTCTATACTGTTTTATAACACACATTTTTAATTTCGTCTAATTTACTTGGAATTTTTTCAGAAAATGCTAACTATTATATATCAATAATATTGGAAGACATTTTTTATGAACTGTTTATGACGGTATACAACTTCCTAATGATGGTAGCTTATGTTTTTGGAAACACCGAGTGGTATTACATTTATCTGTACACAGACACCACAAAATGTTTTCGTTATAAACATTTAATCGTTGGAAATCAGGGCGAATATTTGTTGTAAACACTTAAGGGAAAAACAGTTTTAGTTTTCTTTAAAAACAGCTATCAGAACACCAAATGCCTTGTTTTATCGTTTACTTCGCTGTTTGACCCAAGCTTAAAATAATAAGTCTTTGAGTCACCATCCTTCTATACTGTTCCATACAAATACACTGTCGTTGTTCTTTAGTTATTAGTCACCAACCACTAACGCAGGAAGACTCGTTCGTTTCACAACAGTACCTTCTGTGCACAAAACACTGTTATTACATGTGTTGTAGTGACAATACAGCAGCAAAATAGCTACTGGTCCTCTGAGTTATTTTGTAGGGGAGTAGGAAGATGAGTTATTGCTGTTGGTGTGATAATAATGGTAATTGATTAGATGACAGTTTTAAAGGTCACAATACATTATTAACATAACGTGTAATTGCAAGAACATTTTCTCACTTTCTTTTTAATTTGGAGATTCAAATACGTGTATAGGAGCTCGACAGTTAAAATTTCCACAAAAATGTTTACTATACTGCTGTTGGGTAAATGAAATGCAGTGAATGGGACTAATGAAAAGAAGTTATAGGGCCTGTTTTTGCATTTTTCTCTATTCTTTAGAGTCTTCTCTCACAAGTAGCATAGAAAGTTCCATATCTGTATTTTACAGAACTTTCAAATTTGTTATTAAACACATGTTGCTACTGCAGTTATTAACAATCTGTATAATAGATAGTCAATTAACTCCAAACATGAAATTTAAATTTAAATTAGCGGTAAAAACTGCTGCAGTACTGGTTTTGTAGAATAATTCAGAGAGCCCCAAAGTATGTATCATATGAATGTAGAAACTCCAGAAAGAATGTGATTCACAATAAGCTATATAGTTTGGTCAACGCACAGTGTAATGGTCATTAATAACATTACATATCGGGATAAAAACTCTATTTTATAGCATGAATGAACACATGAAGCAACGTACTAACATAGCTTATAAGGTAATAATTATCCTTTTTTGTTGTTTTGAATTAGTCTTGAGCTTGCTTGAAAGCGAAAGACGCCATTTTTTCTCACTCCGTTCACTGAAGATGCTTTCTGCAATAAAGTTTGGTTGCCATGAGGGTTCATGTCCGCCCCCGGTAGCTGAGTGATCAGCGCGACAGACTGTCAATCCTAAGGGCCCGGGTTCTATTCCCAGCTGGGTCGGAGATTTTCTCCGCTCAGGGACTGGGTATTGTGTTCTCCTAATCATCATCATTTCATCCCCATTGACGCGCAAGTCGCCGAGGTGGCGCTAAATCGAAAGACATGCACCAGGCGAGCGGTCTACCCGACGGGAGGCCCTCGTCACACGCCATTATGTTGTGAGGGTTCATCTCACATACGTTACCCACAATGACACAAGATCTTGGTTCTAGCCCCAACAACGTTATCACACTTGTCTATTTACTATCGATGACTTAATTGTAGCGTGTGATATTAATTACAACGTGTATGAGCGACATTAATGTAAGATAAAAGATCAACTGTCCATAAAACAAAAGAGTTCTACACATGAGGTATTCACTGACAAGCTGCTAAAAATATTGTTTAAGTCACTGATACTTCCCCTGGAAAATGTAGCATCCTAGCAGGATGTGATATTTAAATGAAATAACACAATTTGCTTCTGTTATAAAGAGGGATCTATATAAAGCTAATGGAACGAAGAAATCTTCTGTTTGTAATTTTAAAATATCTGTTAGTCTTGAAGAGCACTTAGCGTTCATCAGCACTCAGTTATTGAAATAGTGATTTTATTTGTTAACGCAAAAAAGGAAGCATACTAATAGACTATTGCCGAGAATTGCTTAATGAGTTTCTTTCTCCCTTTGTTTCTTAACAGTTCTGTGTCTTCCCTACCTCTCTATGTCTTTTCCCCTCCCACACTACATTTGTCCTGCTGTTTCTCTTTTTTCCTTACCAGACTCACTCTCTCTCTCTCTCTGCTCTCTTCTTTCAGTATGTTACCATTTTGTATCCACACCGTTCTGTCTTCTCCATCTCTACACCATTTTCCACTCTCTTCTTTACTCCTTCGTTCTATATTTTATCTGTAAACCTCCAGTTGAGCTATAAACCCAAAGTTATTATTCAATAATTTAGAACAGCCCACCTTTTGATAATTTTCTCACTCACTGTTAATATGTACGTTTCACAGCTCTTCTAGAACTGTAGACCTTAATCCGTCATTAACTAGTTTTTTGTGAATTTCAATAACTCCGAACTGCACCAACATTTTTGTTTTATCGTTGCGAATTTGTTATAAAGATGTAGTCGCAGTGACACCATATTGGTACAATCCAGAAATTTGCGATTTGTACATAAATATTAATTACTTAAAAATTAGAAAAGTATATTTGGGTATTCCACTTCAGCCGTAATTGGTTATTTATTTGTTTATTTTAGCAGTCGTTTATGTAAGCCACAGCATAATATACTAGTATCAGGGTTGTGGGCGCTATCGTCAAAACGAAGTGGACCAGAAGCTAGTTTACAGGGTAGAAATGACATTGATACAGTAGTTCACAAATACGTAATTGGATTTTTTTCGGCTGTAACACCAATTGCATTAACCCAGGAAACATGGGACACACTATGAAGATGAATTTCTCTCTCTGTCATTGTTTTATCTTACTGTTCTGAAGGGGTTTCGTTGAGGTACACTACCATAAAGTAGCATTAGCCACATGACACTTAATCATATACGTCGAAAATGTCATGTAAATGGCCTGATGACCAGGGTATGTCGTCTAAAGGAGTGGACCCGATCAGGAACGAAAATTAAAGACTTAGTCCTTTATGTTCTCTACATTTGTACAACAGTATCATATGAACATTTCACATTGAGTAACTGATTTTTGACAGCTAGTAGCCAGTGGTCGTCTTCCTACTAAATGCACATGTTGTAAGCCGTTTCCGTTGCGTCGTCAGCAATACAGAACGTTCAGTGTTGTTGACAGCACAACTGGAACCGCTTGTAGAAGGTGCCTTGAGTGGGAAGATTACCACAGGCTGTTTGAACCTATTATAACAGTTCCGAAGTCTAAAGGAACTTTGCATCGTAATTCGAAACGACACAGGCATGGCATTACAGTATTTATCCGCCGAAGCCGGTCAAGCGAGTTTCCAGTAAAATGTCTCACCTCTATGGAAATATAGGTACTGGATGTACAAGTACAGACTGTAGACGCATGGTTGACGACAAATGAAAATTTTGGTCTGGCTGTCAGTCGTGCACGGATAGCCAAATGGTCCGGCGACCGCTTGTCATAAGCGGGATATCAGGGTTCGAATCCCGATCTGGCAGAATTTTCACTGTTGTCATTCTATTCTACAGCTGATGGTTGTCCATACTCGAAATCGCGAATATATTTAATATCTACTGATAGTGTGAAATGCTCATGTGAGTGTGTCATAATCACAATAAGAAAATTTGTTTCACAAGACATCTGCAACTGGGCATCGTGGAAACTGATAATAAATTGCTTGAATTTTATTTGTTCAGCGTATCTCGGCTTCACGTGCGGCTGTGACGTGCCTGTATCCAGTGGCGGCAGACGCGCGACCATCGTCCTTGTTCGCCTGAAGATGTGCTTGTAATAGACCTAAACCGGTTTTGACCGAACAAGTAAACGGATTTACAACTGAAGCTGTTTATCATCTGTTTTCACAATAATAAAGAATAAAAGAGTTCAGTCCATTAATCGCCAAAGATAGTCCATCATTTTTCAAAACTAGTGACAGTCGGAGTGAAGCATTTTTTGTCATAAAATACTTGTTCCATGCCTCCAGTGTCCACGGATACGATGGAACAGCTCAGACGAGGCAGAGTAGCTATAATGCATCTATATTTCGAAACACAGATAAGAGCCCCCTCAGCACAGTATACGGGGATACATCTCAGCACACATCTCTTTCTTGTCTTCAGAGTGATTTATCCGATTCGCATCGAGTGCGAATCTATATTAAACATATTCGTCACTCTTCAGCGCCACAGGACAGCCGAGACAGCAACATAACAAATGCTTCGAATGAGGCCGCGCTCGGACCATCTCGGGTGTCCGATGGAGGAGCCTCGAGTGGCAGCCAGACCGTGGACGCGGTTCAGTGGCTGAAGAGTGCCGGTAAGGCGGCGACCAGGAGGGACGCCAGCAGTGTGGTGGAGCGGGGACAGCCGACGGCCGCGACGCCGGCGTCCAGCGAGTTGGCCAGCCCTGGAGGCGCCGCCGTGGAGGCGCGCGCGGGCGCGGCGCGTTCCAGCAGCGGGTCGCGCACGCGGTCGCGGTCGCGGTCGCGGTCGTGGTCGTGTCCCGCGCCGCCGCCCAGCGCGCCGTACAGGCCGAGCTCCTCGTCGTCCTCCGGGCCGAGGTCGTGGTGTCGGTACGGCAGCTGCTGCTGGCGGTTGCGCTTGCCCGCGTGGTGGTGCTTGTGGGCGCCACGGCCGCCGCCTGCCGCCTCCGCCTTGGTGTGCGGCGGCGGAGCCTTGGGCCGCGACAGCCCTTTGCCGCCTGCCGCGTGCTGGTCCGGCCGCGACGTCGACCGCGGCAGGTACAGCTCTGGTGGTTAGAAAAACGAATACATTTAAACTATAACGTGGACACTGATAAGCTGCCTACTGTAATAACCGAAACATGAAGGAATTGCCGACAGCCGGCAGAGTGGCCGAACGGTTCTAGGCGCTCCAGTCTGGAACCGCGCTACCGGTGCGGTCGCAGGTTCGAATCCTGCCTCGGGCATGGATGTGTGTGATGTCCTTAGGTTACTTAGGTTTAAGTAGTTCTAGGGCACTGATCACCTGGGAAGTTAAGTCCCATAGTGCTAAGAGCCATTTGAACCATTTGAACCAGTTGCCAACAAAACAATAATTATAATGATTCTTGAAGTTTTCCCGGCGAACTGAATGTGCGATGATATTTCGGTATTGCAGCCGGATCAAGTTGACTTCTTGCCACGATATTTCGGCTGTCAATCGTCCAGCCATCTTCAGGTGAGTGACCGTCACTGGAGACTGCAAGTTCCCGGAGTGAACTTCATAGCAAAAAATAGGCGCGAAAACTCATGCGCATTGGCCTTCGTCACAGGAGCGTCCTTTATGGAAATCCGCGCCCTCTGGAGCTACCTACTGTTCTATCTGTGGCACGCAGGCGCATGCGCAAAGGTGAAAACTACATGTCCGCCCTCTGTCGCATTGCGCGCCCGCGTCGCTGAAAAGAGACGTCAGATGTCACCAGATGTGTCATTATGAATTAACTCTGAGAGGAAATTAGAGAGATCACCACGTCTCAAGCCTTGTTCAGTTGGAAACCGCCATCACGATTTATAAGATTTTGCGCTACGCGTATCTCCACAGATTCTTTAAATACTGAATCAGAGAAGACTTTGAGAAAGGGGCACTAGACTCGGCAGAACTTAAACCGAAAGTTTTCTGGCGATATGTAGATGACACTTTTGTAGTGTGGCCCCATGGTGAAGAAGAACTGTCAGGGTTCTTGCAACATCTGAATGCAGTCCACAAGAACATCCAGTTTACGATGGAAATAGAGAAGGATGGTTGCTTGCCGTTTCTGGACGTCTTGGTTACTAAGAGAGTGGATGGGTCATTAGGGCATTCTCTCTACCGTAAGCCAACACATACGGACCTTTACCTCCAAGCGTCGAGTTGTCATCATCCTGCACAAAGTACCGGCGTCCTTAGAACGTTGGTGCACTGGGCTCATTTTGTTTCTGATGGAGACAGCCTTACAAAGGAGCTGAAACATTTAGAGTCGATGTTCAGAGGTAATGGTTACTCTCCACAGATTAGAACAGCGCTAAGAAAGAAGAAACGTGATCATCTACAAAATCAAGAAGATAAGGAGCTGTTCAAGTCCAGGCCGTTCCTTCTATACGTCGGCAACGTTTCATCTAAAATAGGTAGGATTCTAAGGAAATATCAATTTAAAGTAATCTTCCGGCCACCGGCGAAGATTAGTGTCCTTCTCGGTTCAGTAAAGGACGATCTGGGTCTCCGGAAGGCAGGGGTCTATAAAATTCCTTGCCAGTGTGGCAAAGCTTACATCGGTCAGACGACACGCACAGTACATGAAAGGTGCGTTGAACAGGAACGCCACACTCGCCTTTCGCAGCCCAGTAAGTCGGCCGTAGCTGAGCACTGTATTACCACAGAACACGCTATGGATTTTTCTGCCACGAAAATCTTGGTCCCAGCGAAAACTTTCTGGGATTCAGTCATTAAAGAATCTGTTGAGATACGCCTAACGCAAAATCTTATAAATCGTGATGGCGGTTTTCAACTGGACAACGCTTGGGACCCGATGATCTGTCTACTTTCCTCTGAGAGAAGACAGTTTATTCATAATGACACGTCTGGCGACATCTGACGTATCTTTTTAGCGACGCGGGCGCGCATTCCGAGAGAGGTCGGAAATGTAGTTCTCACCTTTACGCATGCGCCTGCGCTCCACAGATAGAACAGTAGCTCCAGAGGGCGCGGATTTCGACTGAGGGCGCTCCTGTGACGGAGGCCAATGCGCATGCGTTTTTGCGCCACTTTTTTGCTATAAAATTGACTCCGGGAACTTACAGTCTCCAGTGACGGACACTCACCTGAAGATGGCTGGACGATTGCCAGCCGAAATATCGTGGCAAGAATTCAACATGATCCGGCTGCAATCCCGAAATCCCATCGAACAATAATAATAATAATCGTTGGTTTACTCATACTGAGTATAAAAGGGCGATCTCTATTTATTTTCTTAGGATAAAAAAATCTCCTTAGCCAAGAACGCAATAAGATCTCGTGTTGTCAGTTCATCTCATGCACTGGCTGTTGACAGTCAGTCTTGTGGCGCGCCCTAACAGGCATGACATATGATTATATGGCTGCAGTGTTGTGGCGATTTGTGTACATAGTAATTTTAAGTTTTACTTTTGAGGTGCCAACACATCATTCATGTCATATGTTGTGCAGGCACAAGATGTTTATAATAAGCTGTACGAATATCTGATGATGGTAACGCAGCTTTACTGAAACCAGTCTTCCACAATACAGTGTTTTACTGCGATATTGGATAGGAAGTTTTTCTTCTCCCAAGATAAGAATAATAAGTCATCTAGGTAAGAGTTACAAGAAGTACAGCCTGGAAATCTAGATGGAGGCGTATAGTGCTTGACGCTTTCGACAAACCAACATAAGGCCGCGAGCATTAAGAAACTGCCGATTTCAAGCTGACTGACTGCGAATTGCAGGTAAAAATGCGACGCAGTCGCGTAGGATCTGTGAGTAAACAGGCCCAACACACTATAAAGAGGCCGCCAGTTGTTCAGCAGAGCAGAGTGAAACAGTTAGAGTGTTCCTTCCAGCAGACGAGGTTCGGGGGTCCGTCAGCCGACAGCAGAAAATTATGTGGGTGAAAGAATTTATAGAAGTAAGTTTGCACACTGTGAAGGACTTGCATTCTTACCCGTCAGTGCCTCGGGACTGTGGTTAGTACGTCTATCATGGCTTACTTGTACCTATGACCGAATGCCACTTACAATGTGCCGCCCAGGGTGACCGAGCGGTTCTAGGCGCTACAGCCTGGTACCTCGCCCGCCACGATCGCGGGTTCCAATCCTCCCTCGAGCATGGATGTGTGTGATGTCCTTAGGTTAGTTAGGTTTAAGTAGTTCTAAGTTCTAGGGGACTGATGACCTCAGAAGTTAAGTCCCATAGTGCTCAGAGCCATTTGAACCATTTGAACTTACAATGTGACATGTAGCGGACCTGAGGGTTCGATTCGAGCAATAAGATACAATCTCCTCATCATGGTTCGAGTGACAGTGATAGGCCAGGCAGGCTATTTGTTCTAGTAATCTGGGCGTATAATAAGCCTCACCTATTTTCTACGCTCATTGAAACTATGACCCAGTATCTGTGCTCTTCGACATGTCCGTGTGAACTCGGGAAAAAGCAATAAAATCAGACCAAGGTATCGACAGGAAGGTCGTTTCTTCATTTCTACCTCCCTACCCCGATACCCGAGTCTTTCTGTACTGTCTGCATCCACAGAGCCCTGACAGACCTAGACCTGCCGCCTACTTATTGATTTACTCGAAGCCGCTCGCGTCCCAAATAGTTGGTAGACCTGAAAAACCTCACATCGCTCCCTCTTCGACTGACGGATTCACATAAGCATGACGCGACTCAGGTCCGGTTACGACACTATACTGCCGAAAAGAAAATGCAGCACTCTCAAGGATTGTGTTCAGTGTTACCGTTGTATACACTGAGGTGACAAAGTCATGGGATAGCGTTATGTACATATACAGATGGTGGGGGTACAGCGCACACAAGGTATAAAAGGGCAGCGCATTGGCGGAGCTGTCATTTGTGCTCAGCTGTTTCATGTCAAAATGTCTCCAACTTGATTACGGCCGCACGACGGGAATTAAGAGATTTTGAACGTGTTATGGTAATTGCCACTAGACGCAGGAGACACTGCATTTCGGAAATCATTAGCGAATTCGAAATTCCGAGATATGCAGTGTCAAGAGTGCCCCGAGAATACCAAATTCCAGATATTCCCTATCACTTAACGACAGAGAGCAGCGGTCACAACATTGCGTGAAATAACCGCAGAAATCAGTGACGTTGTATCCGTTACGACAGTCAGGCGGGATCTGGTGTTAACTGACTATGGGTACAGATGACCGACGCAAGTGCCTTTGCTGACAGTACGATATCACTTGTAGCACCTCTCCTGGGCTCGTGGTCATACTGGGTCGACTCTATATGACAGGTAAACGTGACCTGATTTCACTATGTAAGAGCTGATGGTACGGTTCGAAAGTGGCGCAGGTCCCACGAAGCCATGGACCCCAGTTGTCAACAAGGCACTGTGCAAGCTGATGGTGGCCCCCAAAATGGTGTGGGCTGTGTTTACATGGAATGGACTGGGTCTTCTGGTCCAACTGAACACATGAATGACTGGAAATGGTTGTGTTCGGCTACTTGGCGCCCATTTGCATTCATGGACTTCATGTTCCCAAAGAACGATGGAATTTTCATGGATCACAAAGCGCAATGTCACCGGCCAAAAAATGGCCACGAGTTGGTTGAAAAACATTCTGGGCAGTTTGATAGAATGATTTGGACACCCAGATCGCTGTACATGAATCTCATTGAACTTTTATGAGACATAAGTGAGACGTCAGCTCGTACACAAAATGCTAGAACGGCTACATTTTCGCAATCATGGTTAGATTAGATTAGATTAATACTAGTTCCATGGATCATGAATACGATATTTCGTAATGATGTGGAACGAGTCGAATTTTCCAATACATGGCATAATTAGGTTAATTTAACAACATACTTAAGTTAATATAACAACTTTTTTATTTTTTGTGTTTTTTGTTTTTCTTTATTTTTTATTTTTATTTTTGTTCTTATTTTTTAATTTTTTTAATATTTTTGTTTCGTTTTTTTTCTTTTTTTCTTAATTTATATCTAAAAATTCCTCTATGGAGTAGAAGGAGTTGTCATTCAGAAATTCTTTTCATTTCTTCTTAAATACTTGTTGGTTATCTGTCAGACTTTTGATACTATTTGGTAAGTGACCAAAGACTTTAGTGCCAGTATAATTCACCCCTTTCTGTGCCAAAGTTAGATTTAATCTTGAATAGTGAAGATCATCCTTTCTCCTAGTATTTTAGTTATGCACACTGCTATTACTTTTGAATTGGGTTTGGTTGTTAATAACAAATTTCGTAAGAGAGTATATATACTGAGAAGCTACTGTGAATATCCCTAAATCCTTAAATAAATGGCTGCAGGATGATCTTGGGTGGACTCCAGCTATTATTCTGATTACACGCTTTTGTGCAATAAATACTTCATTCCTCAATGATGAATTACCCAAAAATATGATGCCATATGAAAGCAATGAGTGAAAACAGGCGTAGTAAGCTAATTTACTAAAATGTTTATCACCAAAATTTGCAATGACCGTTATTGCATAAGTAGCTGAACTCAAACTTTTCAGCAGATCATCAATGTGTTTCTTCCAATTTAAACCTTCATCAATGGACACACCTAAAAATTTGGAATATTCTACCTTAGCTATATGCTTCTGATTAAGGTCTATATTTATTAATGGCGTCATACCATTCACTGTACGGAACTGTATGTACTGTGTCTTATCAACATTCAGTGAGAGTCCGTTTACAAGGAACCACTTAGTAATTTTCTGAAAGACAGTATTGACATGGACGGCTAAAGAGGCAGCTTGTCACAGTATTTCCGTAGCGGACTTCCAACGACTTGTTGAGTCGATGCCACGTCGAGCTGCTGCACCACGCCAGACAAAATAAGGTCATATGAATGGTGGGCTCCATGTGGTTCCCAAGTCGTGCAGCGACCGTAAACCATAAAATTACCAAATATGAAGCAACCAATCGCAAAATCATGTTTTACTTATTCACTTTTGCAAATCGATTTCAACTGATTAACAGACATCATCGGTGCTTTCAACCAATATGTGCCCTGAGTAGTAGTGCCCTGGGACTGCTTAGTAATAATGTCTTAAGCAGAGGTCAAACAGTACCACTATTCAAGCCACATATTGGTTGAAAGGACCGATGATGGCTGTTAATCAATTGAAATCGATTTGCGAAAGTGAATAAATAAAACATGATTTTGCGACTTGTTGCTGCATATTTGGTAATTTTAATAAAATGAGGTCTGATACGATATGACATTTGTAACCTCAGAATATTACCTTAAACGCGTCTTTGTTATAATAACGAATAACCACAATTGCACATATATTACCGATTATTATTATTAGACATGGTGTGACAGTAATTTGCACGAATGAGTGAAACAGTCCGTCTGTACCTCAATATACGCTGCACATCTCCGTATCTATGCCCGTCCAAGTCTGGAGAGCACGCCTGGGTTGTGTCGGGTTTCGTGGAATGCTATCAACTCAGCTTTTTGCCTTCCTGTTGTGGCCCCAAACAAAGTAATCAGTGGGTGTCGAGTCAGGCGAACGCGTTGGCCGGCCGGAGTGGCCGAGCGGTTCTAGGCCCTTCAGTCTGGAACCGCGCGACAGTTACGGTCGCAAGTTCGAATCCTGCCTCGGACACGGATGTGTGTGATGTCCTTCGGTTAGTTAGGTTTAAGTAGTTCTAAGTTCCAGTGGACTGATAACCTCATATGTTAAGTCCCATAGTGCTCAGAGCCGTCTGAACCAATTTTTCGAACGCGTTGGTCTCGCAACATGTCCTCCACGTCCAATCCAATGTTCCTCAAGTTTAACAGTTAGTTATGCTCGAGTATCAACACTCACAGTGTACTGGGAGATTATCATGCTGGAACCAAAGGTCTCTACGCACAATAAGCGGTAATTGCCCAGCAGATCCTGGAACTGTGGACTGTAGGAACTATACGGAAGCTAATGTAGTTAACTTAGGTGGAAGTACTGAATATCGTAGAAAATGATTATCCACAGTTCCCGGCGAGGTGCTTAAGGAGAACTTTCGTTTGTGCTTTCTAACAGCAATCGCAGAGGGTTTTCGTAGTCCCAGATATGGTCATTCCTGCTGTTAAAATACCTATCACGTGTAAAGGAGACCTCATTCCCAAACAAAACGTGTTTATGGAAGACCACGAACCAATGCACGAACTGCATACAACGTCGATAACCAGCAATGTTTGAAGATTGTATGCATGTAGGTTGTACTTCTGCAATGCTCTCCAAATAGATACGTGAACTGTTCCCATGGCACGGGCTGTAGCAAGTGCTAAATGTACCTTTCGCTTCACGCTCAAAATGTAGCGTTCTTACGTCACGGCTACCAGAACGGCTGACGAGGTAAATTCCCTGTTTCTTGTAAGTGTCCTTGAATTACGGCAAATGTACCACGATGTTGTTGTCTTCTGTTAGGGGACCGGTTTCCGTTGGTATGAAGAGCCGTTCTTTCAATTTCCCAGCTCCCACTGTAACACATAGTGGTGTCAGTGTGCTCATCAAATCCGCACTCTACGTTGCATTCAGTATTAACAGAAAGATCACTTGAATTCAGATCTAGTTAGATGCACAACACGTTACATACGGTATCAGAATACAAGCCGAATGCAGCATTAGTATGATCCACGCAACTGCAGACATATTATTACAACGGAAGCTGACTGTAGCACTGGTTACATGTACGGCACGGAGGATACAATATAACAACAACACAAACTGAATGACAGGACGGGTATGACTTCACAGAACAACAGTCTCACTAGCAGCTGCACAACAGGTCGCCACGTAACGGGAGGCATCATGGCCATGCGCTTAACTCGTGAGGGGTGGACCAATATATATACATTCCTAACAAAAAATGATCGATTTAGAGTGATCTATGATTCCTCACAGTTTGTCTGCGAGGTCCTGAAACGATCTGTACAACAATTTACAGTAGAGAGGATCACTGGGGAATCTGATACAAAACGAAACTGCTAACATTAGAATGACCGCTAGAAAGGAAAATAAAAAACAAAAAACATCAGCCTAACTTAAATATGAACTTAAAACAAACACACAACTCTGAAGTAATGACTCACAGACGAACGAAATAGCTAAATAACTAAAATTTGATGCAGGGTCATTTGTGCCACAGGCCTCGGGAGAAAGGAACCACATTCATAACATCAATACAGTGTACGTACTGTTATTGATTTACGTTTTCTTACAAATTTATCTTCGGTATTTAATCTACAGAAATATAACAACACGTAAAATTTCTAGCGGAGCCAGTATTAGTGACAGTGGGAACCAGATTCGTAGATGAGTTAAGTTTCACTGTCTTCATATCACTGAATATATGCTAACGTATCTTAAAAGTGTAAGAATAAAAATGAATAACAAAAAGTAAACACTAGCAAAGGATGATAGGGTAGAACAGAATATCGGATTATCTCTCTCCGGAACGTTGCACCTCAAAATGTGAGATTTGGTGTGGGTCAAAATCCACAAAGACTTTTGACAAATAAAAGTCAACTACCTCCACTCAAATTTAGAGCCTAGTTGTGTTGCCAGACTTCACCGACAAGTAAACTAGTAAATAATCACTTTAACTTATAAATATAGAGTTATTAAATTTGCAATACGAACGCAATAAAAACGAGGACCAACGAGTTATTGGTACAACACTCAAAGTCAAACTACGCTGCTCGAAAGAAAGCACACCATCTTAGAGGTTTCCAGGTGCAATACTACATCAGGAGTAAATCAAGCGATTACATTTACAGATCAATAGTATAAGTGGTTGTGAGGTACCAGGTACAGACCAATGCTAAAAAACCCTTATTAGTACGTGGGGTAGACTTCTTGGCGGTAATAAGGCGCTGACTCCGGCATCCAGTCGATCGTACAAACAGCGAATACTGTCCTGAGCCGGCCGGAGTGGCCGAGCGGTTCTAGGCGCTACAGTGTGGAACCGCGCGACCGCTGCGGTCGCAGGTTCGAATCCTTCCTCGGGCATGGATGTGTGTGATGTCCCTAGGTTAGTTAGGTTTAAGTAGTTCTAAGTCCTAGGGGACCAATGACCTCAGAAGTTAAGTCCCATAGTGCTCAGAGCCATTTGAACCAATTTTTTTTACTGTCCTGAGATAGGTTACGCCACGCCTGCTCGACCAGTTCGCGTTAATCTCTAACAGTTGTTGATTGATAAATTGCACGAGTCCCTTCTCGTTCCAGCATATCTCACACGTGCTCGACTGGAGACAAGTTCAGAGATTGTGCTGACTGGGAAGGTGTTGCAAGTTTTGCAGAGCGCGTTGAGTTTCCCGGCACTATGTGGGCGAACATTATCCTGTTGGAACAGCACACCACCTTCCCCCCCTCCCTCCCCAATCATACACCGAAACAACCAGCATTTGCGTGCAGAAATATCGCTGAAGACCATGGCGCTTCATTCTAAGCGATGCTCTGAGGTCACCTTACGAGGTGCGCACGTCGATGCTGTGACGTGAGTGGAAGATGGACTAGAGGAGAGCGTACCCATAGTCCCACTGCTAATAATCCGTTCGCAACAGTTCCTGTTGACCTGTCTAGGTCCACAACCTCTCTTAGACATACGATGTGCCACCGGTGCGTGTGTGCTGCTTGGACGTCCAAAACCTCGTGTACGGGTGTGACAATGTTGCGCAACTGACGCAGCACGTCCAACCTGTGTGGCAGTTCTCCGAAAGGACCATCCCACCACTCGGGAGGCCACAATTTGATCCCTTTGAAACTAACTCAGTTGGCTGTAGGAAGCATGAGTACGTCTCCGTGGCATGGTAGCCTGCTTGCTTCACTAGTTTACGCCACACCTCAGCCCTCTGCCTGTGAGCAATCCCTATTAAGGAGTAGACACAGATGGCGCTCTGGTAGCTATGACTCTACGCGGCGACGTTGAACCGTTATCAGTAAACCATGCTGTCACTCTAGACTGCATTAGTTTGGAGACATAATAAAGCGCTGATCTTATTCCATATCGCGTCAAAGATTCTCGCTGCCCCTCGCCCACCGACTCCCAGGGTTTCCCTACATGTAGACAGAAAGGGTTATTAATAAGTACATCTAAGATTTCTGAAGACGAGAGTATGAAAACCAGACATACAGAAAAATTCAGTCTATTATGTAGCTCGAAGGACTAAAGTTTTAAACATTTAATTGTAATTTTAAAAATATTTGATTATTCTTAATTTTTTTATGAATAATGTCTTCCGCATTCCTTCAGCTGTGATTATGTAATGTTTTGAAATGCTTTGAACATATAAGGTGCTTCACTTCGTATAGTTTCGGAAGACTTGAGGGGATCGTAGCAAGTTATGAAATTGCAATGAAATCCAGACCATTAGCTGCTTGCAGTCGTTGATAAATATCAACGGGGACAGTTGAAAATGTGCGCCTCGACCATGACTCGAACCCGGGGCCTCCTGCTTGCATGACAGACGCTCTATCCGACTGAGTCACCGAGGACACATAGGCGAGTACGACTGCAGGGACTTATCTGTGGCACGCTCCCCGTGAGGCCCAAATTTCCAGTTTACTGTCCACACACTACATTTCTACTGCCCCTGCCCACTATACTCACCATTCTCAGAAGTCAATCTACCGATTCCCGTAATAGTTTGAGCAATGCGAGTGCATCCGCATTGAAGATCACTGGCCGGTAAGCCTTATCTATATGAAGATGATCTTCTTCAGTGCGGATGCACTCGTATTACTCAGCTTCTTACGGGAATCGGTAGATCGAGCGCCACGAGTAATGAGTATAGTGGGCAGGGGAACTGCAAATGTAGCGAGTGGACAGTAAGTTGGAAATGTGGGACTCACGGGGGCGTGCCAGAGAGAAGTCCCTGCACTGTTACTATCCTCTGTGTCTTCGGTGGCTCAGTCGGATAGAGCGTCTGCCATGTAAGCAGGAGGTCCCGGCTTCGAGTCCCGGTCGGAGCACACAGTTTCAGCTGTACCCGCTGATATTTATCAACGCCCGTAAGCAGCTAATGGTCTGGATTTCATTGTAATTTCATTCTTCGAGAGCTGAAAGATCATACATCTTCATATATACTAATGAAGTTGGTGGTATGGTGGGGAGGGGAAGGGGTTGATGTCACTGGATATGAAACGAAGACAGGGAGGGGGCGCTGAGCTGAAATTGGTTGAGAACCTAAGAATCATTGGACCACATAACTGTCTGAGGCAGTTGATGGCATATGAGGAATTCTGAGCAGATGCAGTTTTAATTCGGATTGTAGAAAACACTGGTGCAGACTGCCGGTCACTGCTTGTGGCCTGCGCCTACAAGGAACCCGTCAGATAATACCTTGGAGACGCACGCTGCCCTCGACGCGGCCGAGCGCGTTGACGGAGCTGCAGGTGTAGCTGCCGAAGTCCGCGGCGTGCACGTCACGCACCGTCAGGTTCATCAGCACCGCGTACTCGTTCAGCTGCGTCTCGCGGATCACGTACTTGCCGCCCGTGTTCGCCATCAGCTTCTCACCTGCGGACACGCAGAAGTAAAGGTGTCAGTGGCGAATGTGACGCTCCTTCAGCAAAGCTGACAAGGAAGGGCGATATCTGTAGGGGGGGGGGGGGGCGAAGTAGGCTTGGAAACATGACCTAAGTTCGTGTGTGTACGCGTGTTTGGGGAATTCAGCCACAAGGTTGAGCTCATGCTAGAAAGGAATTTTTTTGGGTCATCAGTCCTCTGATTGGTTTGATGCGGCCCGCCAGGAATTCCTCTCCTGTGCCAATCTCCTTACCTCAGAGTAGCAATTGCAACCTACGTCCTCAATTATTAGCTGGAGCCGGCCGATGTGGCCGAGCGGTTCTCGACGCTTCAGTCTGGAACCGCGCGAGCGCTACGGTCGCAGGTTCGAATCCTGCCTGGGGCATGGATGTGTGTGATGTCCTTAGGTTAGTTAGGTTTAAGTAGTTCTAAGTTCTAGAGGACTGATGACCTCAGATGTTAAGTCCCATAGTGCTCAGAGCCATTTGAACCAAGCCATTTTTATTAGCTGGATGTATTCCAGTCTCTGCCTTCCTCTACAGTTTTTGCCCTCTACGGCTCCTTCTAGTATCATGGGAGTCATTCTCTCATGCCTTAACAGATGTACTATCATACTGACCCTTCTCCTTATCAGTGTTTTCCACATATTTCTTTCCTCTCAGATTCTGCACAGAACCTCCTCATTCCTTACCTAATCAGCCCAGTTGATTTTCATCATTCGTTTGTAGCATCACATCTGAATTGCTTCGATTCTCTTCTCTTTCGGTTTTGCCCACAGTCTGAGAAATTTATCTCTCAAATTAACTCCTATGTTTGCTTCCTTTCTATTATTTCCATCATTGCTTCTTCGACGTACAGATTGAACAGTAGGGGGAAAGATACATCCCTCTCTTACACCCTTTTTAAATCGACCACTTCGTTCTTGCTCGTCCACTCTTATTATTCCCTCTTTGCTCGTGTACATATTGTATATTACCACTCCCTCCCTACAGCTAATCCGTATTTTTCTCAGAATTTAGAGCATCTTACCCCATATTACATTGTCGAATACTTTTTCCAGGTCGACAAATTCTATGAACGTGCCTTGGTTTTTCTTTGGTCTTGCTTCCATTACCAACCGGTAAGTCTGAATTGCCTCTCTCGTGACTTTACGTTTTCTAAAGCCAAACTGATCATCATCTAGCACATCCTCAATTTTCTTTTCCACTCTCCTGTATATTATTCTTGTCAGCAACTTTGATGCATGAGCTGTTTAGCTGTGTAAGTACGCTGTTTAGGTTTTTATGTTGGTAACGCCACGTATCGCTCTGTATGAAAATCACTGACTGTGCTGTGTGCAGTCTGCGGCTAGTTGGCATTGTTGGAATATTTGCCATTGTAGTGTTGGGCAGTTGCATGTGAACAGCGCGTAGTGTTGCGCAGTTGGAGGTGAACCGCCAGCAGTGGTGGATGTGGGGAGAGAGATGGCGGAGTTCTGAGAGCGGATGATCTGGTCGTGTGTCAGACAGTAAATTTCTAAGACTAGATGTCATGAAATGATATATATATATATATACACTATTAAGGTAAATACATTGTTTATTCTCTTCAAAACCTTTCATTTGCTAACTATGTTTATCAGTAGTTAGTGCCTTCAGCAGTTAGAATCTTTTATTTAGCTGGCAGTAGTGGCGCTCGCTGTATTGCAGTAGTTTGAGTAACGAAGATTTTTGTGAGGTAAGTGAATTGTGAAAGGTATAGGTTAATGTTAGTCAGGGCCATTCTTTTGTAGGGATTACTGAAAGTGAGATTGCGTTGCGCTAAAAATATTGTGTGTCAGTTTAGTGTTGATCAGAATAAGTAAAGAGAGAAATGTCTGAGTAGGTTCAGTTCCGCTCAGCTGTTTGAAAATCAAATAACGTAAGAGGTTTATCAGCACAATAATTCATAATTTTTTCTAAGGGGATGTTTCAGCTGGTTGTGAGATAATTCTTACACTTATCTCCTCTTGCAGTATTCGGAATTGTGTGAATGATACTTTCCGGAAGTCTGATGATATGTCGCCGATTCATACATTCTACACAACAACGTGAATAGTCATTTTGTTGCCACTTCCCCCAACGACTTTAGAAATTCTGATGGAGTGTTATCGATCCTTCTGCCTTATTTGATATTAAATTCTCCAAAGCTCTCTTAAATTCAGTTCTAATACTGGATATCTCTTCTAAATCTCCTGTTTCCTGTTCCATGACATCTTACAAATCTTCCCTCTCATAGAGGTTTCCAGTGTATTCTTTTCACGTATCCGCTCTCTCCTCTTTTTTAGCAGTGGAATTCCCGTTGCTCTGTTAATGTTACCACCCTTGTTTTTAATGTCACTGAAAGTTGTTTTAACTTTCCTGTATGCTGAGTCTGTCCTTCCGACAATCATTTATTTTTCGATTTCTTCACATTTTTCATGCCATTTCGTCTTTGCTTCCCTGCACATGCTATTTATTTCATTCCTCAGCGACTTGTATTTCTGTATTCCTGTGTTTCCCGGAAAATGTTTGTACTTTCTCCTTTCATCGATCAACTGAAGTATTTCTTCTGTTACCCATTGTTTCTTCGCAGTTACTTTTTTTGTACCTATGTTTTTCTTTCCAGCTTCTGTGATGGCCCTTTTTAGAGTTGTTCATTCCTCTTCAACTATACTGCCAACTGAGCTATTCCTCATTATATATAGCCTTAGAGAACTTCAAGCGTATCTCGTCATTCTTTAGTACATCTGTATCCCACTTCTTTGCGTATCGATTCTTCCTGGCTAATGTTTTAAACTTCAGCTAACTCTTAATCACGACTACATTGTGATTTGAGTCTATATGTGCTCCTGGATACCCCTTAAAATCCAGTATCTGATTTCGGAATCACTGTCTGAAGATGATGTAATCTAACTGAAATCTTTCAGTACCACACGGTCTTTTCCAAGTACACCTCATCCTCTTGTGATTCTTGAACAGAGTATTCGCTGTCACTAGGTGAAACTTGTTACAGAACTCAATTAGTCTTCCTTCTCTCTCGTTCCTTGTCCCAAACCCACATTCTCCTGTAAACATTTGTTCTGTATTCCACCCAACCATGACTATGAGATTTTCGTCTCCCTTTACGTACTGTATTACTTTCAATAACCTCATATAATTTCTCTATCTCTTCATCTTCCGACGTCGACATATATACCTCTACTATAGTTGTCGGTGTTGGTTTGCTGTCGATTCTGAAAAGAGCAACCCTATCACTGAACTGTCAACGGTAACATACTCTTGCCCTACCTCCCTATTCATAACGGGTCCTACTCCCGTTATACCATTTCCTGCTGTTGTTGATATTACCCTATACTCATCTGACCAGAAATCCTTGTCTTCTTTCCATTTCACTTCAATGATACCTACTATCTGTTGACTAAGCCTTTGCATTTTCTAGTTTGTCTACCGCATTCAAGCTTCTGAGATTCCACGCCCCGATTCGTAGAGACGTTATCCTTTCGTAGATTATCCAATCTTTTTCTCAATGTCACCATCACCTTGGCAGTCCCCTCCCGGAGATCCGAATGGTAAGTGACAGTTAAGATCTATGCAAAGCTTATTTGATATGACATTAATGAGAGACCTCCACTGTAAGTCCGATCCACGAGCGATGGAAATCAGCGCAGATCGGGCCACAGACGTGGGTGGCATTGCTGTCAGTTACAAGTGGCAGATGCGATGTGCGCATAGAGGAGCTTTGCGGTCGAAGAAAGCGATTATCCTATAAATTACCTCCAGCTTAATTGCAGAGGATTTGTAGCTTACCACCATCATCACCCATGACAACTCGCGCACACTTAACTTGTGGTTGTGTTTTATGCAGGGCTGCATCTTCTCGACTTCATGTTTTGATTCAGGTGCTTCTTAGCATTATAAATAACAAACGGAAACTACGAGTACTGTTTTTGGTATTCCTCAGTACAAAAACAACAACACTAGTACGATTAATTGAAACATTTCGCTGCCTCCGTGTCGCCGTCTTCACCCTAGGCAAAAACAGTACAGCGCAATCTTGAGAACCTGAACACATGCAGCTGTCAAAATGTTTGCTAGCTACACTCGTCGATATCATGACAAGACTGTCAAAGCAAATGCCCAAAAGCCCACGTACAACTGAGTCTGTTGCTTTTACATTGACTAGACAGAAGTCATGGGGTAGCTATATGCAAATGTATCACGTATACTAGTTATAAAAGGGCAGTGCATTGACAGAGCTGTCATTTGTACTCCGGTGTTTCGTGTGAAAAGGTTTCCGACGTGATCATCGCCGCACAACGGGAATTAACAGATTTTATACGTGTAATGGCAGTTGGAGCTAGGCGCACTGCACATTCCGTTTCTGAAAACGTCAGGGAATTCAATATTCCGAGATCCACGGTGTCAAGAGTTTGCCAAGAATACTAGATTTCAGGCGTTACCTCTCAACACAGATATCGCAGTGGCCGACGGCTTTCACTTAACAATCGAGAGCAGCGGCGTTTGTGTAGAGATGTCAGTGCTGACAGACAAGCAACACTACTTGAAACAACCGAAGAAATCCATATTGGACGCATCACAAACGTATTCGTTAGGACAGTGCGGCGAAATCTGGTATTAATGGGCTATGATAGCAGACGACAGTTGCTAGCGCCTTTGCTAACAGCACTACATCGCCTACCGCCCCTCTTCTGGGCTCCTGACCATATCGGTTGGACCCTCGACGACTGGGAAACCGTAGCCTGGTCAGATGAGTCCCGATTTCAGTTGGTAATGTCTGACGGTAGGTCTCGAGTTTGGTACAGATCCATAAAACCATGGATCCAAGTTGCAAATGAAGCACTGTGCAAGCTGATTGTTGCTCCATAATGGTGTAGGCTATGTTTACATGTAATGGACTGGGTCCTGTGATCCAACTGAACCAATTATTGACTGCAAATTGTTATTTTCGGCTACCTAGAGACCGTTTCCTTCCATTCATGGACTTCATGTACTCAAACAGCGAAGGAATTTTTATGGATGACAGTGCGCCATGTCACCAGGCGACAACCCTTGTTTGAGGAATAATGTGGACAATGATTTGGCCACACAGATCGACCGTCATGAATCCCATCGAAAATTTATAGTACATAATGGAGAAGTAAGTTCATGCACAAAATCCTGTAACGGCAACACTTTCGTAGCTATGGAAATGCTGTGTGTCTAATGCTTCCCGTGAGGTAGACCGGTCACCTGGTGCAAGCCTTTTGAGTTAACACCACTTCGGCGACCTGCGTGTCGATGCGGATGAAATGATGATAAGTACATCACAACACCCAGTCCCTGAGCTGAGAAAATCTCCGACCCAGCCGGGAATCGAACCCGGGCAATTAGGTATGACATTCCGACGCGCTGACCACTCAGCTACCAGGGGCGGACTTCGTAGCTATGAACGGCTATAAAGGCAGCATGGCTCAATATTTCTGCAACGGATTTCCAGTGACTTGTTGAGTCCATGCCACGTGAGCTGCTGCATTACGCTGTGCAAAAGAAGACCCAACGCGATATTAATAGCTATCCCCTAACATTTGTTGTCTAAGTGTATTTGAGTGCCTTATGAAGTCGTTCCTACGAAGTCAAACAAGCCATATGTCATAATTATGATGAACAAATGACAGTATCTCATAAACCACTGGTTATTTCCGCATGAAACTCTTGTTTAAAATAAATGGATCAACTAGGTTGCCAAGGGAAGGAAGGGCTAAAAACATAAAAAGAAATCATCAGAAAAATCCCAAAATAAAACAGCAAACACACTATCATTGTGATGCGTGCCAAACGATTCCGGTTTATCAGGGTATTAGGAAACTGTAACTGCATTTTGTCTAGGAACAATAATACGAAAGCTATAGATCTATCTTTATCAATGTCTATAATAACTAACAGTAATTACTCGTAAAATATCGTCTTCTAAGTAAAATTAGTTACCAGGCATTTTGACCTGTTGCTTCGTCTGAAAAACTTCAATTCCTTCAAAAGGCGTTTCGAAAATAGTGTCTCAAAATTGAGATAATTGTTGTTCTCGTATCAAGTTGATAGAAACTGTGTTCTGTCATCGTACAGAACAGGTGTCTCTGATTTGCAACACACGTCTGTAAATCTGGGAAAAATTTTACGGGGCTTGCCAAATAAGAAAATTTGAACTACAGGACGAATCCCGAAAGAGCAAAATTAAACATAAACATCTACATGGAAAGGGATGGATATTTCAAGCAATTTTTTCTGGAGGCTGAAAGTGTATGTTATGTTACATCAGAACCAACTTTTACAAAACAGAATTTAGGTACTGACGAACAAAGCAGTTTTAATCTGCCTAATAGATCTGGAACTGATCAGATGGTCGAAACCGATCTCCAGTTCCTGAAAAGAGCGGCGAGCTGAATAGAATTACGTCACACTATCAATATTTCCTATTTTTACTCATCCACCTTTCCATAGTGAGTCACGAACCACGTAAAATCGTCATTTCTGCCTCTGTCAAAAAGTGCTACGTAAATCCTAAATGAATTATGGAACAAGACTGACTGATTACTCACAAAAAACTCTAATGAGCCAACAGTCCTTATTACACATTGATACCTTCTCCTTAATAGTTTACGGAGCGCTTCAGACATTTTACAGAATCTGAAATGGACTGCTCTGCTGGCAAACGAATGCCTGCCCCCTTGTCTGAACACAAAATACATTCACATAAAATGTGGCCTACTGAAATCTGTGTGCCACAAGGACCCCACGTTGGAGAGTCCACCGCACGAGCGTTACGACATGTGTAATAGGTCTATGCCCTATCCAAACATGGGTGAAAAGTACTTCAACTTGCATTATCAGCCGGGAGGAAATACGTCCCGATCGAGTATTGTTTTTACCAAGTGCAGCTCACTGTCTGTCACTGGGAGACACTCTTCTTCCCAATAGTGCATGGCACCTATGATATAACCTGATTATGGTACGCTCTTCTTTGTTTGCCACACGCGGTAATTCATTTCCCTGAATTACCTTCTGCCTAGATACTCAGCAGAAGGAAACCACCAGAACCATCCTTTGCAGGCAGAGTTGTGAGACCAGGATATTTTGGACATACTTGTTTGCTGAATAAATTCATTGATTGTATTCATCGGCTCGTAGGACACTAAGTTATACAGAAACGTCCAGATGGATCACTATGGAAGAAGCAGGATGCTGAAGTACATAGGAATGGTTAAACGCGTTTGAAATTCTCAGATTCTTTAGATACGGTTATACAGTAAATACCACAATATATATTTCACTTGAAGAGGCATTGACATCTCCAAAAAGGACAGTCAACGGAAAGTAGCTGCAAGAAAGGTTAATTGCAAATAACTAACTTTGCTCTTTTCTTACATGATATACTGCAAACTGAGGATGAAGAGCAATAGACAGGTTCCATATCTCCTTATTCCCGAAAAGCATTTGACACGGTGCCTACTGCAGAGTGATAACGAATGGAATAGGCTTCCCTCCACGAATTCCACTGCTGTGTGAACCCTTTCGTTTCAGAATAGCAACTGCAACCTACGTCCTGTCTAGGTACCAGAGTTCCGAAACTTCACGTACTTTGTGACCACCAATTTTGATATTAAGTTTCTCGCTGCTCTCTCTTCTGTTACTTCTCATTACTTTCACCTTTCTTCGATTTACTCTCAATTCTGTACTCATTAGACTGTTCATTCCATTCAACAGACCCTGTAATTCTTCTTCACTTCCTCTTAGTATAGCAAAGGCATCAGGGAACCTTATCATTCATATCATTTCACCTTGAATGTTCATCCCATTCTTCAACCTTTATTTTATTTCCGTCAGTGCTTCTTCGGTGTGTACGTTCACCAGCAGTGGCGAAATACTGCAACCCTGTCTTACACCCTTTTTAATTCGAGCACTTTGTTCTTGGTCCTCCAGTCTTATTGTTCCTCTCTTGATTCTTGTATATATTGTATATTACCCATCTTTACATACAGCTTACCTTTGTTTTTCTCGAATTTCGAACGTCTTGCACCGTTTGATACGGTCGAAAAGCCTTTAGCAGGTCGACGCATCCTATGAAAGTGTATTGATTTTTCTTCCGTCTTGTTCCATTATCAGCCGCAACGTCAAAACTGCCTCTCTGGTCTCTTTACCTTTCCTAAATCCCAATTCATCGTCATATAACAGACACTCAATTCTCTATACACGTAAATGATCAGGTGGACAGGGTGGGTGGCAATCTCTGGTTGTTTGCTGATTGCCCTGCTGCATATAGGAAGGTGTCTCAGTTGAGTGACTGTCGGATGATACGAGAACACTTAGAATTTCTAATTGGTGTCATGAATGGTGGCTAGCTCCAAATGTAAGTTAATGCGGATGGGTAGGAAAAACTAACTCGTAATGTTCAGATACAGCATTAGTAGTGTCCTGCTTGACACAGTCACGTCGTTTAAATATCTGGGCGTAACTCTCCAAAGCGATGTGAAATGGAACGAGCATCTGACGGTTGTGGAAGGAAGGCGAATGGTCGATTTCGGGAATGTGTGGTTCATCTACAAAGGAGACTGTATGTAGGATGCTAGTATGATCTATTCGTGAGTACTACTTGAGTGTTTGGCAACGCATTAGGCCGGATTAAAGCAACAGAGGCGGTCGATTATATTTGCCACCGGTAGGTACAAACAATATGCAAGTATTTTGGAGATACTTCGAGAACTCAAATGGAAATCCCTGGAGGGAAGACGACTTACTTTTCGACGAACGCTAAAAAAGCATTTCAAGCTAACTGCCAAACAATTCTACTGGTGCCAACATACATATCGCCTAAGGACAATAAGGATCAGATAGGAGACATTAAAGGTCATGGGGAGAGTATTGACAGTCGTTTTTCACTCGCTCTCTTGCCAGTGGAACGGGAAAGGAATTGATTGCTAGTGATAAAGGGTACCCACCGCCAAGCACCGTACGGTGGCTTACTGTGCACGTATGTGGATGTAGTGTGGATGTACAAACCTAGTATATCAGAAGAAATACTTCATTTGATGGACGAAAAATATAGGTAAAATGATATTCAGGAAAAGTGGAAAATACAGCATTATAAGTCACTTAGAATGAAATAAACAGGAAGCGCAGGGAATTTAGGGCGGAATGATTGCAGGAAAGAATGCGAAAACACGAAAAAGAAATTGTTATCGGATGGGCTTATTCAGCCTCTAGGAAAGTCAAAACAATCATTGGTGAAATTAAAAGAAAAGGTTCCAACTTTAATAGTAGGAGAGGAATTGCATTGTTAAAATCAGAGAAGTGAGAGAATGGTTGAAAGGGTATGCTGAAGGCCTCTACCAGTGGGAGAAACTGTCTGATGACGTGATAGAATGACAAATGGGAGTCGATACTGAAGACTTGGGGCATCCAGTACTACAGTTCTGAAATAATTGACATAAAATAAGACGGAAAGCATTGACATACCTGCGGAATTTCGAAAATTGTTGCTGGAAGGTAACTAAACAGCTTTTCACTGTCGTTAGTACAACATACCAGTACTGAGGAATAGTATCAGACTTTCTAAATAGTATCATCCAGACAATCACGAAGCTAGAGAGGCCAGATAAGTGCGAGAAATACTGCATAATAAGCTTAACACCTCATGTATCCTACTTGCTGACGAGAACAATGTACATAAGAATGGAAGACAAAATTGAGGATTTTGTTGTTGACGATAACTTCTGCTTTAGAAAAGGTAAAAGCTCCAGATAGGAAGTTCTGACATTGTGCTTCATAATGGAAGCAGAATTCAAGAAAAGTTGAGACAGGATTGTAGAAAAGCGTTGACAATTACAAATAGTGCAAGAGGCTCGAAATTTTCAGGAATGTAGGTGTACGATATGGAGACAACGAGTAATAAACAACATGTAGAAGGAAGGATATTAGCCGACCGTTGTGGCCGAGCGGTTCTAGGCGCTTCAGTCTGAAACTGCGCGACTGCTACGGTCGCAGGTTCAAATCCTGCCTCGGGCATGTTCAAATGGTTCAAAGCACTATGGGACTTAACATCTATGGTCATCATTCCCCTACAACTTAGAACTACTTAAACCTAACTAACCTAAGGACAGCACACAACACCCAGTTATCACGAGGCAGAGAAAATCCCTGACTCCGCCGGGAATCGAACCCGGGCGCGGGAAGCGAGAACGCTACCGCACGACCACGAGCTGCGGACCCTCGGGCATGGATGTGTGTGTGTTGTCCTTAAGTCAGTTAGGTTTAAGTAGTTCTAAGTTCTTGGGGACTGATGACCCCAGATGTTAAGTCTCATAGAGCTCAGAGCCATTTGAACAATTTCTTTTTTGAAGGATATTAGACTGGGAATTAGAAAGGATATTGGATAGGGAGTAAGGGTTTTGCTTCTATTGTTCAATATAAACAGCGATGACGGAAATAAACGAAATGTTAAGGAATAGGACTATAATTTAGAGTGAATGAAATCAATCATAATATTCGCTGAAGACATTGCTATCCTCGGTAACAGCGAGGAAGAATTACAGGATCTGCTGTATGTACCTATGTTCTGTACTGTTCAAACCCTTGTCCAGCAATCGAGATTTAGGTTTTCCGCGATTTCTGTAAATCACTCTAGGTAAATTCTGGGATGATTCCTTTGAAACGGCACGGCCGATTTTCTTCTCCAGCCTCGACACATCCGAGCTTGTGCTCCGTCTCTAACGACCTTGATGTCGACGAGACGTTAAACCCAATTTTTCTCCTTCCTTGAACAGCCTAATGAGTACAGTACGTGTACTGAGAGTAAATCGAAGAAAGACGAAAGTATTGAGAAGTAACAGAAATGAGAAAAGTGAGAAATTTAACACAAGGGTTGGTGATCATGAAGTACGTGAAGTTAAGGAACCTCGGAAGAAAACTTACACATCATGGATGAAGAAAAACAGGACAAAAACACCACCTACCACCTGCCGTGGTGAACATACCCAGTCGCCGGACTATAAGAATATGGCCTGTGTCAAAGTCGCTTATGTCAGTGAATTTCATCACTTGCGGCACGTTCAGTCGCAGAATGATTCCCAATTCGTCTCTGCTACTATAGAGATGGTGCGAGCCAAACTCCTTTACTGGACATCGATCGAGTAGAAACCTTATGCTTTCCGATATCTTATGTGATAAGGCACATGCAAAGTCGAAATAGTATACTAAACTTGAGGATTTACATTTCTCACAGTTTCGAATTCGATCTCTGAACGCCACTGTGAATACAACTAATACCTAACCCTATTCTAAGAAAATGCACAGTGTGTAAAGTAAAGGTGCCTTTTAAGTTACTGTAAGGATGATGTTACTGAGAGAATAATAGTGTAACATAGAGATCTATGTTCATTGATAAGCGGGCATGTCACATGGCATCGTACAGATGAATAGAACGACGGGAAAAAATCGAGATACCAAGGAGAAATTGTGCAATATAAACGGAGGTTCGTAGGCGTGTTTCTACGCCTGAAAGATGACGTCTTTTCCAATTTCGCGCCAGTCGCATAAGAGTGGCGCTAGAAGCTCCACTACGAGGATGCAAAGCAGGTTTACTTTAAATATGTTCTGTAGCTTTCATGGGCATTTGTTACCTTTGAGATTTGACGTGGTGAGTTGATGTTGGTCACGAATGTATGTAGGGCCACAAAGACGTTATTATCAGCACCTCACTGAGCTTAGACGAGGTCTTGTAGTAGGGCTGCGAGAAGCTGATGTTCCATCTACGATAACGCAGGAAGACATGGCAGGAATGTAGCACTGCACACGACTGCTGACGGTGGTGGTCACGAGAATGTAGGTTTAAAGGAGACCGGACTCACAATGGCGACGTGGCACTACCGAAAGAGGAGACTACTGTGTTCGGCGTAGGATAGATGTTGTTGTTGTTGTGGTCTTCAGTCCTGAGACTGGTTTGATGCAGCTCTCCATGCTACTCTATCCTGTGCAAGTTTCTTCATCTCCCAGTACCTACTGCAACCTACATCCTTCTGAATCTGTTTAGTGTATTCATCTCTTGGTCTCCCTCTACGACTTTTACCCTCCACGATGCCCTCCAATACTAAATTGGTGATCCCTTGATGCCTCAGAACATGTCCTACCAACCGATCCCTTCTTCTAGTTAAGTTGTGCCACAAAATTCTCTTCTCCCCAATCCTATTCAATACCTCCTCATTAGTTATATGATCTATCCATCTAATCTTCAGCATTCTTCTGTAGCACCACATTTCTAAAGCTTCTATTCTCTTCTTGTCCAAACTAGTTATCGTCCATGTTTCACTTCCATACATGGCTACGCTCCATACAAATACTTTCAGAAACGACTTCCTGACACTTAAATCAATACTCGATGTTAACAAATTTCTCTTCTTCAGAAACTCTTTCCTCGCCATTGCCAGTCCACATTTGATATCCTCTCTACTTCGATCATCATCAGTTATTTTGCTCCCCAAATAGCAAAACTCCTTTACTACTTTCAGTGTCTCATTTCCTAATTCCCTCAGCATCACCCGACTTAATTCGACTACATTCCATTATCCTCGTTTTGCTTTTGTTGGTGATCATCTTATACCCTCCTTTCATAACACTCTCCATTCCGTCCAATGTTTTATGGTGAAAGCCTGCTGCCTCGTTGCCAGTGACGGCCGTGAGTTGGTTATTAGGGTGTCAGTTCAGCGCCTGCAACCAACTTGTGTGCATGCCAGACACACTGCTACAACTGGGGTCACGGCCTCGGGTGCAGTAGCACTTTCGTGGTTGTCCCACGCACCCTGGCTGCTGATTTGTCCGTCCGTCTGGCCATTCGTGAATGGCATTCAAAAATGGTTCAAATGGCTCTGAGCACTATGGGACTTAACATCTATGGTCATCAGTCCCCTAGAACTTAGAACTACTTAAACCTAACTAACCTAAGGACATCACACAACTCCCAGCCATCACGAGGCAGAGAAAATCCCTGACCCCGCCGGGTATCGAACCCGGGAACTCGGGCGTGGGAAGCGAGAACGCTACCGCACGACCACGAGATGCGGGCGAATGGCATTTCTGGGGCTGTTTTCCAACTGGATAACGCTCGTCCACATATCGATGTTGTAACTCAACTTTCTCTGCTGAGTGTCGACAAGTTGCCTTGGCTTGCTCGATCATCATATCTGCATCCAGTCGAGCACATATGGGACACAATCGTACAACAGCTCCAGCGTCATCCACATAGCATATTAACGGTTCCTGTTCACCGAAAAAGGGCAACAGGCATGGAACCCTATTCCGCAAACTGACATGTGGCACCTGTACACCACAGTGCAAGCCCATACTTGCATTCAACATTCTGGCGGTTATACCGGTTATTAATGTAACAGCATTTCACATTTGCACTGGCTTATCTCGCGCTTACATTAATATGGGATCTTGCAATGTTAATCACTTAAATACGTTAACTAGACAAATGGATTCCCGAAATATAATTACTTACATTAATTATTTCTTGATGTTGCGATTTTTTTTCCGTTGGTACATTTTTTTCCGAGGTACAATTTAATTTAAAACATGTTATTCGGAAGTATACTATGGACGTCGGTCGGATTGCAATTTAATAGCTAGTTAGTCGGAAATAACGGTAAATTACGTTAATTTCAGCGCGAAACCCATAGAAATACTAGAGTCACTGTTGCGGTTCCGCACATTCCTTGTGCGTGATTCCTAAGGTCAAATAACGCTCCAACAGCAGTAGGACCAGTTCCGATCCTTAATATTGCGCGCAGAGGCTCCCCCTGTAGAAACGACATCGAGGACAGGACTTGACAAATGTCTCGGGGTGATGCAATTAGCTGCGTACCGTATGTGTGGCGGATTCCTGTAGATACCAAGATAATAACGTCTTTCAGGGGAACGTGAACAGGTTCTCATCGTGACGGACATTTCTCATTACGTTTGGACACATGGACTTATTCCCAGTGAAAGGCAATAAGGACCTCTCTACGTTCCTCATTGAGCGGTATCAGTTTTGATTACCGCAAACCGAGATTTATAAGTTGTACATGAATTTGCATTAGTCCACCACAGGCGACATTTTTAATGTCTTTCCTGATATTATGTTACTTACTTAATTAGTGTATCTACTGCAATTGACCTGTATGGCAATATCCGCATTTGATCTTATCTCGTTCTTCGCCACTCTTCTCTCCGGTGGACAGTGTTACCTTTAAAGTCGCATTAACCAAGTTGATGGAAGTTACGAGGTCTTCTTGTTTGTTAATCGTTAAAGCTGTGTTTTGTGTGCTTCTTTCTCTAATTATTTTTGTGTTGCGTTTTTGTGGAACAAAAGGGTAACTAACTCGTTTATCCCCGTGCAGGGGTGAAAAGAAGCGTTAAAGTGAAACTCAGGCTGATGAGTGCATCAGGCCAGCACTTATTACTTCCTTTTCAATGTCAATAAACCTTATCAACAGCCGTGCGCTTTAAGATATTTTATTTTATTCTGAAAGCAATCAGTTTCGGCAATTCTTGTTGCCATCTTCAGGCCCCATGCGTCTCTTCCAGATCAACGAACTTATCGTATAGAGCCATGAAACTGGATATCGTGAATTTCAGTCGTTCTGCATCAACTGACGCTTTCGTATGAAGCAGCTGCACAACGGTTGGAATTCACGATATCCAGTTTTATGACGCTATACGATAAGTTCGTTGATTTGGAAGAGACGCATGGGGCCTGAAGATGGCAAAAAGAATTGCCGAAACTGGTTGCTTTCAGAATAAAATAAAATATCTTAAAGTGTACGGCTGTTGGTAAAGTTTATTGACATTGAAAAGTACGTACTAGCCGATGTCCCCTGGCCGTAACGGACCAATAGGGACTTATTAATTCCTTTCGTGGATTTTGTCCCGACTCAGCATTCCCTCTTCCTCCTACTGGTTGAAATAGTCTGATGTTAAAGATCTACTCAAGATAGCAGATAAGGAAATAATATGAAACTCTCGTCTTATTGCACTTTTCTAGACAATCACGAAAACTTTAGAGAAGGTAATGTACAAAATTCTTCTTGACCATCTGCCTACAAAAAATATGTTGTCAAAATCACAGCTTGGATTCTGTAAAAGTTTCCGGTGGTGAGAAGTCATCCAGTCAATGATTGGCTCAGTCGGACAAGAGGACCCAGTCGGAGCCACCGTGCCGGCCGCGGTGGTCTAGTGGTTCTAGGCGCGCAGTCCAGAACCGCGGGCCTGCTACGGTCGCAGGTTCGAATCCTGCCTCGGGCATGGATGTGTGTGATGTCCTTAGGTTAGTTCGGTTTAAGTAGTTCTAAGTCCTAGGGGACTGATGACCACATCAGTTAAGTCCCATAGTGCTCAGAGCCATTTTTTCGGAGCCACTGTGAGCTTGCACAGTGCCTTGTTGACAACCTGGCTCCATGGCTACGTGAGATTGCGCCACATTCGAACCCTACCGTCAGCTCTTACTAACTGAAATTGGAAGTCATCTGATCCAGTGATCTAGAGTCCAGCCAATATAGTCACGAGCGCGGGAGAACCGGAGCAAGTGATGTCATACTGTTATCAAAGGTCACTGGCGTCGGTCGTCTACTGACACAGCCTATTAACGCCAGATTTCACCACACTGTCCTAAAAGACATGTTCGTCGTACGTCTCAACAACTCTACGCAAACGCCGCTGCTCTCGGTCGTTAAGTGAATGCCGTTCGCCATTGCGTTGTCCGTGTGAGAGGCGATGCCTGAAATTTTATATTCTTGGCGCAGTCTTGAAAGTGTTGATCTCGGAATATCGCATTCCCTAACGATTTCCTAAATGGAAAATCCCATGCATCTAACTCCAACTACCATTCAGCGTTCAAAGTCTCTTAATTCCCGTTGCGCGGCCATAATCACGTTGGACACCTTTTCACACGAATCACCTGAGTATAAATGACAGCTCCGCCAATGAACTGCCCTTTTATACCTTGTGTACGAGATACACCGCCATCGGTACAGGGTGTCCCAAAACGAATGACCCGATTTTAACTTGTAATAATATTGAGGCAAATGTCACTAGGTAACTGAAACAACGCTAGATGTAATCAGCATGGTCTAGAGATTCAGAAAAAATCCGCTAGATGTCGCCACGACCGCTGACCCGGAGTGTGCAGCCAGTCTCGCGCAATGTGGCGTCCGCGCAACAGATGGTGTATCGTGTTATTGAATTTAGTCGTACTCAGTCAATGATCGCAGTTTACCGGGCGTTTCATATTCGATTTCGTGCTAAACCACCACCACCAAAGAATATTCGACGGTGGTATAAACAGTTTGAAGAAACAAGATGCCTCTGTAAAGGCAAATGTTCTGGCCAGCCACGTGTTCCTAAACAAACAATGGAACAAATCCGACGAGCATTTGAGCGGAGCCCCCGCAGGTCTACGCGTCCTGTTACCATTGAACTTGCGTTACCACGCATGAGAGTTTGACGTGTGTTACGGCGTCGTTTAGCCCTCAAGCCATACTGAATACAACTGCTACAAGCTCTTCGAGATACTGACAAAGTGAAGCGAGTGGACTTCAGCAATGCTATTCTAGAGGACATGGAAAATGACACTTTTACGTCACGGTTGATATTCAGCGGTAAGGCAACTTTCCATATTAGCGGTAAGGTTCACTGTTATAATGTGCGTGTATGGGGGCTCGAAAATTCTCATAAAACAATTAAACACGAAAGTGATTCACCAAAAGTGAATTTTTTTGTGCTGTGTCGCAAATCAAGGTTTATGGACCGTTTTTTTTCTTTTTTTTTAGGGAAGAAACTGTAACAGGAGAATCATATCTTGCAATGCTCTGGAACTGGTTATTCCCACAACTTTATATCAGCAAAATGGAGCACCAATACACTGGAACAACAACGTGTGCAGTTTCCTCAATGCCAACGGGCCTCATTGTTGGATAGGGCATACAGGACTGCGAGACCAGGCTTTACACTCCTGGCCTCCCAGGTCTCCTGATTTAACACAATGTGATTTTTTCCTGTGTGGATATGTTAAACAATGTGTTTACGTTCCTCCCTTACCTCGTGACATTGATGAACTAAAAACTAGAATACCAGCTGCTGGAGCTTCAGTGACAGAAGACACCTTACGCTCAGTTTAGGATGAATTCGGCTATTGGCTAGATGTCGTCCATGCAGCCTGTGGAGGACATATTGAACATTTATGATGGATTTTTATAAAATTCTGTCTTTTCTGAGTAATTTAGTATGCTATTTGTTGGTGTTAAGCCCTTCTTCCTAATAAATAATTCTATTTAAATCGGGTCATTCTTTTTGGGACATTCTGTGTAAGTGAAAATCGATAGCCCATGACTTTCGTCACATCAGTGTAAGTCGTAATCCAACTAGGGGCTAATTCTTGTGCATATTAATCACCGTTCATCAGCAACAATGTCAGAAGGTATGTTCCGTTTTTTATACGGATGACAAAAATTGTGCGATACGTAGGTAATCAAGTATATTCATACAAAGAGTTGGACATTAAAAAGTGGTTTCGACCCAGTTCTTTCGCACAGAACGTCGAACACGCGTACCATATGCAATTCAATACTTGTCAGCCACTTCCACTTATAATATGTATAAAATGGGAGAGACTGACAGTGTTCAGTTCTTAGGTTACAACTTGATATTTTACTAAGGCCTCAACAATATACTAACGATCAGACATTAAAAGTATAGCTAAAGGGGCTACAAAAATGGCTATAAAGTGAAATATGGAAGGATAAGCACGTGCTCTGTAGATGGAGAGAGAAAGAGAGAGAGAGAGAGAGAGAGAGAGAGAGAGAAAGACCTGCACATTACCTGTTTCGCGGTGCCAGGAGTTGAGCGCTCTGGGAGAGGCCTCCACGTAGCACTGGAGCACCACGTCGCTGCCCTGTGGCGCCAACACCAGCTGGTTGGTCACTTTGATCAGCGGGTGAACTGAAAACACACACAAAAACCGTGTCACAGGTGCTGTCCCTAGATACTTTCCTTTACAGTCAACATTTGCTAACATACTCTCTACAGGACTTGGACTTGAGTTTCCCTATGCTTTGAGCATTATGGTTGTATACCGTAGATAAACAGAACAAGATATGTGGCTAGCAGTTGGAAGAAAGCAGAGGCAACACCCATCTACAAGAAGCGCAGCAGAAGTGATGCACAACTATCTTGAAAACCATTTGTTCTAGTCTGTTATAATATTTTCTGAGCTGAAACGTAATTTATTTCGAACAGAAACTCCTCCTCCATGCCAGTTAGCACTGTTCCGAAAACAGTACCCGTGGTCTAGGGGTAGCGTATTTGATTCATAATCAAAACGTCTTCGGTCCTGGGATCGATCCCCCCCCCCCCCCCCCACTGCCTAAATTTTGATAAATAATCAGCATTGGCGGCCGAAGACTTCCAGCATAAGAAGTCAGCCTCATTCTGCCAACGGCCTTGTCAAAGATGGCGGAGGAGCGGATAGAGGTTCAGGGTACTCTCTTGTCCTAGGGGTGGGAAATTGCCCCTAAAGGCGGAAGAATCAGCAATGATCAACGACATGAGGATGCAGAAGGCAACTGCATTAAAGACACGTAAGGTGTATCCACAGGAGATGTGGCCTGTAATTGAAGAAGTGTCATGATGATCTCTCCATTGGCAAAAGATTCCGGAACAGTCCCCTAATTGGATCTCTGAGAGGGGACTGCCAAGGGGGAGGTTACCATGAGCAAAAGATTGAATAATCTACGAAAGGATAACGTTCTACGAGTCGGGGCGTGGAATGTCAGAAGCTTGAACGTGGTAGGGAAACTAGAAAATCTGAAAAAGGAAATGCAAAGGCTCAATCTAGATATAGTAGGGGTCAGTGAAGTGAAGTAGAAGGAAGACAAGGATTTCTGGTCAGATGAGTATCGGGTAATATCAACAGCAGCAGAAAATGGTATAACAGGTGTAGGATTCGTTATGAATAGGAAGGTAGGGTAGAGGGTGTGTTACTGTGAACAGTTCAGTGACCGGGTTGTTCTATTCAGAATCGACAGCAGACCAACACCGACAACGATAGTTCAGGTATACATGCCGACGTCGCAAGCTGAAGATGAACAGATAGAGAAAGTGTATGAGGATATTGAAAGGGTAATGCAGTATGTAAAGGGGGACGGAAATCTAATAGTCATGGGCGACTGGAATGCAGTTGTAGGGGAAGGAGTAGAAGAAAAGTTTACAGGAGAATATGGGCTTGGGACAAGGAATGAAAGAGGAGAAAGACTAATTGAGTTCTGTAACAAGTTTCAGCTAGTAATAGCGAATACCCTGTTCAAGAATCACAAGAGGAGGAGGGATACTTGGAAAAGGCCGGGAGATACGGGAAGATTTCAATTAGATTACATCATGGTCAGACAGAGATTCCGAAATCAGATACTGGATTGTAAGGCGTACCCAGGAGCAGATATAGACTCAGATCACAATATAGTAGTGATGAAGAGTAGGCTGAAGATCAAGACATTAGTCAGGAAGAATCAATACGCAAAGAAGTGGGATACGGAAGTACTAAGGAATGACGAGATACGTTTGAAGTTCTCTAAGGCTATAGATACAGCAGCAGGCAATACAGTTGAAGAGGAATGGACATCTCTAAAAAGGGCCATCACTGAAGTTGGGAAGGAAAACATAGGTACAAAGAAGGTAGCTGCGAAGAAACCATGGTTAACAGAAGAAATACTTCAGTTGATTGATGAAAGGAGGAAGTACAAACATGTTCCGGGAAAATCAGGAATACAGAAATACAAGTCGCTGAGGAATGAAATAAATAGGAAGTGCAGGGAAGCTAAGACGAAATGGCTGCAGGAAAAATGTGAAGACATCGAAAAAGATATGATTGTCGGAAGGACAGACTCAGCATAGAGGAAAGTCAAAACAACCTTTGGTGACATTAAAAGCAACGGTGGTAACATTAAGGGTGCAACGGGAATTCCACTGTTAAATGCAGAGGAGAGAGCAGATAGGTGGAAAGAATACATTGAAAGCCTCTATGAGGGTGAAAATTTGTCTGATGTGATAGAAGAAGAAACAGGAGTCGAGTTAGAAGTAATAGGGGATCCAGTATTAGAATCGGAATTTAAAAGAGCTTTGGAGGACTTACGGCCAAATAAGACAGAAGGAATAGATAACATTCCATCAGAATTTCTAAAATCATTGGGGGAAGTGGCAACAAAACGACTATTCACGTTGGTGTGTAGAATATATGAGTCTGACGATATGCCATCTGAATTTCGGAAAAGCATCATCCACACAATTCCGAAGACGGCAAGAGCTGACAAGTGCGAGAATTATCGCGCAATCAGCTTAACAGCTCATGCATCGAAGCTGCTTACAAGAATAATATAAAGAAGAATGGAAAAGAAATTGAGATTGCGCTAGGTGACGATCAGTATGGCTTTAGGAAAAGTAAAGGGACGAGAGAGGCAATTCTGACGTTACGGCTAATAATGGAAGCAAGGCTAAATAAAAATCAGGACACTTTCATAGGATTTGTTGACCTGGAAAAAGCGTTCGACAATATAAAATGGTGCAAGCTGTTCGAGATTCTGAAAAAAGTAGGGGTAAGCTATAGGGAGAGACGGGTCATATACAATATGTACAACAACCAAGAGGGAATAATAAGAGTGGACGATCAAGAACGAAGTGCTCGTATTAAGAAGGGTGTAAGACAAGGCTGTAACCTTTCACCCCTACTCTTCAATCTGTACATCGAGGAAGCAATGATGGAAATAAAAGAAAGGTTCAGGAGTTGAATTAAAATACAAGGTGAAAGGATATCAATGATACGATTCGCTGATGACATTGCTATCCCGAGTGAAAGTGAAGAAGAATTAAATGATCTGCTGAACGGAATGAACAGTCTAATGAGTACACAGTATGGTTTCAGAGTAAATCGGAGAAAGACGAAGGTAATGAGAAGTAGTAGAAATGAGAACAGCGAGAAACTTAACATCAGGATTGATGGTCACGAACTCAATGAAGTTAAGGAATTCTGCTACCTAGGCAGTAAAATAACCAATGACGGACGGAGCAAGGAGGACATCAAAAACAGATTCGCTATGGCAAAAAAGGCATTTCTGGCCAAGAGAAGTCTACTAATATCAAATACCGGCCTTAATTTGAGGAAGAAATTTCTGAGGATGTACGTCTGGAGTACAGCATTGTATAGTAGTGAAACATGGACTGTGGGAAAACCGGAACAGAAGAGAATCGAAGCATTTGAGATGTGATGCTATAGACGAATGTTGAAAATTAGGTGGACTGATAAGGTAAGGAATGAGGAGGTTCTACGCAGAATCGGAGAGGAAAGGAATATGTGGAAAACACTGATAAGGAGAAGGGACAGGATGATAGGACATCTGCTAAGACATGAGGGAATGACTTCCATGGTAGTAGAGGGAGCTGTAGAGGGCACAAACTGTGGAGGAAGACAGAGATTGGAATACGTCAAGCAAATAATTGAGGACGTAGGTGTGCTAAGCACAGGAAAGGAATTCGTGGCGGGCCGCATTAAACCAGTCAGCAGACTGATGACAAAAAAAACAACTCAAAGTGGGCTCTTCTCACATGTAATCATGAGCGCTACGGATCAAAACAGTCAGGTAGTTGCTGTGTTTCTTTATTTCGCAAAAGCATTTGATTCAGTGATGGGATGGCGAAGCGCGGCGACTCGAGCGCACCGAGAATTCCTCGAGCCTCTAGTTCTCAAGCAATTCTGGAGAAGCTCACGAGAATCGGCGTGTGCCGCTGCGCGCCAGTTGGCTGCGACAACATACGCCGCGCCGCTGTTGTTTTATGAATTGAATGCCGCCGCTAGACAAACACGCTCGCTGCTCGCTGTGCTCGTAACAAGTATGTCTCAGGTTTCATTCGAGTAAAGTTGTTATTTAAATCAATATGGACACTCGAAAACGAGCACCAGGGTGCTGGCAATACTTTACGGAGGATGGAGATAACGTTACTTGCAACATTTGTCGTAAAAATCTCCGTAATTAATCAAAAAATACAACGGGCATGATCAGACATCTTAAACTGCACAATTTACCGAGCAATAAAACAGCGACGTCCGTGGATACAGATATTCATTCTTCCAATAGTGCGAGGCAGACATAATATCCAGGTACGTATGGTACAAAAGGTGAATTCCGTGCAAAAGTTCAGATAGCGCCGGAAGCTGTCCGCCACGCTTAAAAAACACAGATTTTTTAATCGTACTCTGATAACATACAACATACCCCAAAATCAAACCTATACCATCCTAGCTTTTGCACGATATGATATGTAATTTTATTGGACTAGTTGTCGAGCATAACGTATCCCCTTGCAGGAGCACTGATCTAAATCTTACGCTTCTCTTCATAGAGGGAAGTAAACGGCAACAGCAGCTAGATGAAGCGCTAGTGGCCATGATAACAGACGATTTTCAACCGCTTTCAATCGTCGAGGACACTGATTTTCGAAGATTTGTTTCACTGTTGGACCCACAATACTCGATACCAAATCGAAAAAAGTTGCGCCTCATGATTGGGGACGATTACCATAAACAGAAAGAGGATGTAAACTTGGCCGTGGAAGACTCTACTTGTGTTACATATGTACAAAGTTAAGTAACGGTTTAGAGTTTGTGTTGTGACTTGGCAAGACAGCCAAGCCACTAGGAGGTGAAGCCGAAAGGCACGTGTTTAAGCTCACGCAGGCTGGAACAGTTAAAGGATTTGAGTCTAGCAAATAAAGTACGTAGCTGTTGGAATACTTAACTTTAATCCATAATTGGTGAACATCGGTCTGACGGAACATGCATCACAAGATAAATAGCAGTTGATAATGGCGCCTTGCTAGGTCGTAGCAAATGACGTAGCTGAAGGCTATGCTAACTATCGTCTCGGCAAATGAGAGCGTAATTTGTCAGTGAACCATCGCTAGCAAAGTCGACTGTACAACTGGGCGAGTGCTAGGAAGTCTCTCTAGACCCGCCGTGTGGCGGCGCTCGATCTGCAATCACTGACAGTGGCGACACGCGGGTCTGACGTATACTAACGGACCACGGCCGATTTAAAGGCTACCACCTAGCAATTGTGGTGTCTATCGGTGACACCACACTTTGTACATATGTACTGCTTGTGTTTCCCCTTTTTTCTTTTATAAATGTATAGCCATGGTGTTCTTTTAATCATTGACATAGGTCTTCTTAGGCACTTGTGGGTTTTATTGTTCTGAAGAAGGTGTAGTTATCTACGCCGAAACCTAGGTAAACACTAGGTGCTTTTTTCTCAGTCGAGGCGGGTTTCTAGTTTTTTAATAAACCTCCTAAATCGTTTACGCAAGCTCTGCCACTGTTGGACCGGACTTCCACGCTTCCTCCACGTCTCGGTGTCACATTGTAACAGGCGCTACTCAGCCCTGTCATTGCGTACACCGCTGCCGTCTGGGGGCAAGTAACCAATGAACACATGAAGAAGTTACCGTCTTTGCAGAATCGCGCTCTCTGCCTGGCTCTGCCCCTACCAAGACATCGGGAATTCTCACGCCTGCAAGATGGTTTCCAAAAGATTGCTCCTACCTTTTATTCAAAGACACAGCAGTTCAGAAACTTGACAAGATAACTGCATCTCCTCGTTGCGTAAGCGGCCTCTATAGATGAAACCAAACAGCTGGATAAATAAGAAAACAATCCAAATCCGAAGTCCACATTCATCATACGCATGGGATGGTTATTACACTCCCCTGTCTTTGCCCAGAGAATTCTATAGCTTCTCCGGGCGGCAGAGCAATAGAGGGTAACTGCCGGCTGCAAAGTGCAGTTTTTCTCGCGGCTGCCGGCCGAAGTGGCTGTGCGGTTAAAGGCGCTGCAGTCTGGAACCGCAAGACCGCTACGGTCGCAAGTTCGAATCCTGCCTCGGGCATGGATGTTTGTGATGTCCTTAAGTTAGTTAGGTTTAACTAGTTCTAAGTTCTAGGGGACTAATGACCTCAGCAGTTGAGTCCCATAGTGCTCAGAGCCATTTGAACCATTTTTTTTTCTCGCGGCTGGTCCCCCACAACAACGGGAGTCGGCTTGGCCGATGGCTGTGTGTGAGACCTCCCGGAGGACTTGGATCTACGTTGGTGTTAACATTCAAGCAGCACTAGTTATAAGGAGTTGTGTCTCTGAAAGGAAGGCAGCCTGGACTTACTAATGTTGGTCAACTTCGGTAACGAATGTGGAATGGTTGTCGCCGAGAGAAGGTCGCATGGTGAGGAATTTGTGCATTTTATACTCTGTGTGCTGTCGAAGGCTGATTTTTAATGTTCGGCATGACAGAGATTGTACCTGTCATCATCGGGATAATAGTTGATTCACCTTTAGTATAAAGTGGATAAGTGCAAAACCAAAAATAATACTCCTATTCGGATATTACAATTGCACTGTTTTCTTCCGGGTCGAGGTAATAAGGCCCATTATGTGCTAACTACACCACTGGCCATTAAAATTGCTACACCACGAAGATGACGTCTACAGATGCGAAATTTAACCGACAGGAAGAAGATGCTGTGATGTGCAAATGATTAGCTTTTCAGAGCATTCACACACGTTTGTTGTATATCCAGGGCGCCACAACTCACCCGTTACCTCACAAGGATTAATAATCAGCCCTGTATTTCAGACAACGTTTCCGGTGAAAGATACCCCATTGTAATGGCAACCGCTACGAGTAATAAAGTCAGCAGCGGGCAGCACTGGAGACAGTGAATACAGAGCTAGGGACAGTAAGTAAGCGGCAGCACTCACAGTGGACGCTGACGGGGAAGCGCTTGCTGACGGCCGGCGGGACGCCGTTGGAGGCGACGCACAGGTAGACGCCCATGTCGGCGCGCGTCACGCCGCTCAGCAGCAGCGTGTCGCCCTCCACCTGGTGCTGCGCTGCGAACACAGTGCAAGGAAACAAAAAACACTATCGTCACTGCCACGTCTGAAACTACAACTGTGTCAGAACACACAAGCATTACCGAATTACACTGAAACGCCAAAGAAACTGGTACACCTGCCTAATATCGTGTAGGGCCACGGCTAGCAGGCAGAAATGCCGCAACACCACGTGTCGTCGACTGATGTCTGAGGCAGTGCAGGACGTTACTGACACCATGAATCCTGTAGAGCTGTCCATAAATCCCGTAAGAGTACGACGGGGTGGCATCTCTTCTGAACAGCACGTTGCAAGGCATCCCAGACATGCTCAATAGTGTTCATGTCTGGGGTGTTTGGAAGCCAGCGGAAGTGTTTAATCTCAAAAGATTGTTCGTGGAGCCACTGTGTAGCAGCCAGCCGGAGTGACCTAGCGGTTCTAGGTGCTACAGTCTGGAACCGCGCGACCGCTAAGTCGCAGGTTCGAATCCTGCCTCGGGCATGGATGCGTGTGATGTCCTTAGGTTAGTCAGGTTTAAGTTGTTCTAAGTTCAAGGGCACTGATGACCACAGCAGTTAAGTCTCACAGTGCTCAGAGCCCTTTGAAACACTGTGTAGCAATTCTGGAAGTTTGGGGTGTCGCATTGTCCTGCTGGAATTGTCCAAGTCAGTCGGAATTCATAATGGAAATGAATGGATGCAAGTGATCAGATAGGATGTTTACGTACGTGTCAACTCTCAGAATCGTATCTAGACGTATCAGGGGCCCCATATCACTTCCACTCCACACTCTCCACACCATTACAGAGACTCCACGAGCATGAACAGTCCCAGGCTGACATGGAGGTCTCCATACCCGTATACGTCCATCCACTCTATACAATTTGAAACAAGACTCGTCAGACCAGACAACATATTTCGAATCATCAACAGTCCAATGTCGGTATTGACGGGCCCAGGGAGGCATAAAGCTTCTTGTCGTGCAGTTATCAAGGGTACACGAGTGCGCCTTCGGCTCCGAAAGCCCATATCGATGATGTTTCGTTGAACGGTTCGCACGATGGCACTTGTTGATGGCCCAGCATTGAAGTCTGCAGCAAGTTGCGGAAGGGTTACACTTGCGTCATGCTGAACGATTCTCTTCAGCCGTAGTTTGTCCAGTCGTTGCCGGATGTTCTTACGGCCGCAGCGATGTCGGAGATATTCACGGCAAACTCGTGAAATGGTCGTACGGGAAAATTCCCATTTCATCGCTACCTCGGAGATGCTGTGTCCCATCGCTCGTGCCCCAACTCTAACAACACGCTGAACTCATTTAAATCTTGATAACCTGCCGTTGTAGCAGCAGTAACCAATCTAACAACTGCAACAGACACTTTTTGTCTTATATTGGCCCTGCCGACCGCTGCACCGTATCCTGACTGTTTATATATCTCTATATTTGAATACGCATGCCTATACGAGTTTCTTTGCGCTTCAGTGTAGAACACTGTGTACATATAGCGGCACGGCGGTTGGCAATGAACGCAGAGTATTACGAGTTTTGTTTCCATCAGAGCACGAATATAAGCATCGTCGTGCGCTGCCAGTACTTGGACGGATAACCTATGGACTGTATTCCCTTTGCCTTTGCAGCAGAGAGGACAGAAGGAGTGGTACCATGAAGTCCGTAAGCACCTGTTTTTTCGTCAATCTCATGGATTAAATTCCAAACGTCTCCGCAGGATCTCGTGAAGTGAAGGAATGCGACTCTGTTGATGATGGTGATACATCCGTCTGATGGGAACGTAAAGCTCGGCGATCCCGTTGGTGCTATTCGAGAGGAGTAGGCCATGTGCTGACACCAGGTTTCATCCGTCATTCATATACAAGGCAATTCATTATCATGTGCCAACCAGCTGGGAGCAGACTGCTTTGGAAAAACAAACAGGGAAATGTACGCATGGTGAACAGGTACTCTAGCAACATAATGCCAAAAGAACAACAGTGTTTAGTTATTTTCTGCTGCACAGAGACCATTTATCTATTTTTGGCGAATACATAGATCTATGACACCCACAGTAAATAATGTACACTTTCCAGTCTCATTAATGTGACCACCTGTCAAAAGCCTTTTGCAGCGCAGACTGCTGCGACACTTGCAGAAGAGAGTCAGTGAGGTACTGGAAGGTACCGATATGGATGTGGAGACATGCGGATTCCAGTGCTGTCGCCAGTTGCGATGGATTTCTCGGTTGAGGATCCATGGCGCGTACAGCCCGATAGAGGTGGTCCGCAGATTTGATCCTGTTTAAATCCAGTGAATTTGGTTCAAATGGCTCCAAGCACTATGGGACTTAACACATGAGGTCATCAGTCCCCTAGACTTAGAACTACTTAAACCTAACTAACCTAAGGACATCACACACATCCATGCCCGAGGCAGGATCAGAACCTGCGACCGTAGCAGTAGCGCGGTCCCGGATTGAAGCACCTAGAACCTCTCGGTCACAGCGGCCGGCGGGGAGTTTGGTGGCCAGGGGAATACAGTTGAGGTATTTAGGTGCTCTTCGAACCAAGCACGTACACAGCGACCTGTGTGACAAGTTGCATTGTTTTGGTGATAGACGCCATAATGCCAAGCAAAAATAAACTGCATGTATGGGTGGAGAAGCTTCTCAAGGATAGAGGCGTGCTTCCGTTGATCCATTGTGCCTACAGGAATAACAAGATCAGCCCTACTGCCTGGTTCTTTCTGACGATTGTTACAGGGTGTTTTCTTTCAGAAGTTTCACGCCGTACACGCCAACAGCCAACTGTCCGATGCAGCATATAACGTTATTCATATGTAACATCCAACTGTCGCCACTCACGTCTGTTTGCGGTATTGGCGTTCAAATTCCAGCCTTCGTCGCCGATGAATAGCAGTCAGCATGGGTGCATGATCCGGGCACGAGCTATGTAGACACATAAGAAGCAACTTTCGCTGAACTGTCATTGATGAGACACTGTTAGTAATTCCTTAGTTCATCTGGATATTCAGTTGCTTAGCAGTTACACGTCTATTTACCCTCGCACATCTCTGCAGCTGTCGTTTACCCCTGTCATCCGTGATGCACCTCAGCTGCCTCGACGCCGATATTGGATAGCGCCATTTTGGCACGCACAGGACACTTTAACCACGGTGGCACGCGAACCGTTTACAAACTTAATCGCTTCCTAAATGCTTCTACTTTTGGATGGAACACCAATGAGCATTCCCTCTTGGGCGTCAGATAAATCGCTTCGTTTTCGCATTACGAGAGTTCTTGTTTTCCGTGTCAGTCGCGCTTTTCACGTCCTACACCTCCGTCTGTGGATGGTTATTGCCAGTTGACGTCGATCACAGCCGGTGGTTGCGTTAATGTGACTTGAACGAGTATATCTTTGCTTTGTAGTGTTTGCGTATTCTATCGGTATATGTAACACACTAAGTTAATCAACAACAGAATGTTTGTTGTAAAAGTGCTAATGAATACTCATGTTTCATTTTGTTTCTTCGTGATTGTGTCTGAAACGCTGGCATACGTTTATCACGATGTTGATGCGTGTTATAGGGATAAATTAAATAAAAACATAAGAATTCAGCACTATCAACACACGTTCACTTTAAGTACACACATCAAGAAAAGGTTCGCAGTACCTCGGTTCCAGGAGTTCCAAAACCTCTACAGAAAATTGCAATAGAGATCAACATAAACTTCATTTCTGCCCTTTTTATTGCTCGTGAAAACCACACACTGCATGTTATCCCACCATACAGTGAGATCTTCACAGGTGGTAGTCCAGACTGTTGTACACACCGTTACCTCTAATAACCCAATAGCACGTCCTCTTGCATTGATGAACGCCTGTTTTCGTCTCGGAATTCTATCCAAAAGTTCATCAAGGTTGGTCCAGATTGTGCCACTCCTCAACGGCTATGCGGCGTAGATCCCTCAAGAGTGGTTGGTGGGTCACGTCGTCTATAAATAGGCCTTTTCAATCTGTCCGAGGCATGTTCGATAGCGTCCATGTCTGGAGGACATGCTGGCCACTCTAGTCGAGCGACGTTGATGAAGGAAGCGATTCACAAGACGTGCACGATGTGGGTGAGAACTGTGGTCCATGAAGACGACTGCCTCGCCAAAATGCTGCCGATATGGTTGCACTATCAGTCGGAGGATGGCATTGACGTATCGTACAGCCGTCACGGCGCCTTTCATGACCACCAGCCCCACATAATGTCACCCCAAAACATCAGCGAATCTTCACCTTGCTGCACTCACTGTACAGTGGGTCTAACACAATGAGCTTGACTGGGTTGCCCCCAAACGAATTTCCGACGATTGTCTGGTTGAAGGCATATGCAACACCGATCGGTCAGTCCTGAGCGGTCCATTCAGCATGTTGTTGGGCCCATCTGTGCCGCGCTGCATGGTGTCGTGGTTGCAAAAATGGACCTCGCCATGGACGTCGGGAGTCAAGTTGCTCATCATGCAACTTATTGCGCACAGTTTTCGCCGTAACACGACGTCCAGTGGCTGCACGAAAAGCATTATTGAACTTGATGGCGTTGTTTCAGGGTTCCTCCGAGCCATAATCCGTAGGTAGCGATCATCCAATACAGTAGTAGCCCTTTGTTGGGCTGAGCGAAGCATATCATCGACAGTTCCTCTCTCTCTATATCTCCTCCATGTCCGACCATATCTATGGTCGCCTGGCCACCAATAATTGTTGCAGGACGATTTGATTCACGGATCCTTCCGTGTATAGCGATTTTACGACTATGACGAGTGGGGCCTGAAGATGGCATCAATGTAATGCCGAAAGTGGTAGCACATAGAAGTTCATGAAATAAAATAAACTTATACAATACATACGGCTGTTGTTAAATTATTGCATCAAGAAGTTCGTGCCAGACGTCGTCCCACGATCCATAATGGATCAACGAAGATGATTGGTTCACTGTGAGGCGCCTGGACACTTCGCTTGTTGAGCGCCCTTCCTGGCACAAAGTAACAATGCGGACGGTACTGACCGTCTAGGAATGGTTGAACTACAGACAACACGAGCCGTGTACCTTCTTCCTGGTGGAATGACTGGGACTGATCGGCTGTTGGACCCCCTCCATCTAATAGGCGCTGCTCGTGCAAATTTGTTTTCATCTTTGGACGGGTTTAGTGGAATCTCTGAACAGTCAAAGGGCCTGTATGTGTGATACAATATCTACGTCTTCCCTCAGGAGTTCTGGGAACCGGAGTGATGCAGTACCTTTTTTTATGTGTGTAGTAGTGCTAAACTGGTACGATGAAATTTATAAATTGTTCATTGCCTTTACGAATATTTTCACAATAGGGCACCATGACAAGCAAAACAAGCAACATCCGATTAGCAGTTCATCCTGTAGCGTACCTATCTCATTATGAACGACAGTTCGAAACTAGTAATGGGAAGGAGCAACAAAATGCATTAAAGGATAACACCTTTAAGTTAGCTGTTAGTAGCAGTTTTTGTAAGAAAATCTGCAATGCTTTTCGAATCAAGAGTAGGCAGAATCGCTCTTGTATTGAGTTATTTTACTGAGGAAAATGGTCTTCGACTGTGTCTGTGTCAGTTTACATCTGTTTGCCTCATTGGTTTATAAGTCCTGTGTAATATTAATTCAGGGGCAGGAGAATTCTTTTACTTGCTCCATTATTCTATGGCACACAATTTGGGGGCTAAACAATTCGCTAATCTCCTTCCTAGCACAGGAATACTAGTATTGCCAAAAACAAGCTTTCGAAGCGGACAGGGCAGCGCGCAGCGAGCTCACCTTGCCGGCCGTCGGGCAGCCGGAGCACGATGTCGCGGCCGTCCTCGCGCTTCCAGATGACGGACGGCGGCGGGTCGCCGGTGGCCGTGCAGCGCATGCGCACGGAGCCGCCCTCGGGCGCCGCGGAGGCTGCGCTGGCGCCGTCGTCCACGATGTCCGGCGGCACCACCACCTCCAGGTGGCCCGTCTGCGCATCCAAACACTGCCTCAGTCCCAACACTACAGTGGCAAGACACTGCGTCTGCTTCTGCTGCTCGTGATATTTAATCTAGGAGAGGTACAGTAAAGTCTTATAATGTTAACATTTTTTTCGTGTTGCAAAGACGAGAATCTAAGGTTTCAATTGCCACCACTAGCACGCAGATAGTTAAGAAAAACACTACTAGAGTGCTCGCACAAACAGACGGATACCGTCAGTTTTGAGTAAGATGGTTATCATGTAAGATCAGGATTTTTGCGTTCTTGAGTTTGCACAAAGTGCAGTGGTCAGTCTCTCCAATGCATTGGTTCAAATGGCTCTGAGCACTATGGGACTCAACATCTGAGGTCATCAGTCTCCTAGACTAACCTAAAGACATCACACACATCCACGACGACCGAGACGGGATTCGAATCTGCCACCATAGCAGCAGCGCGATTCCGGACTGAGGCGCTAGGCCGGCCGGGGTGGCCGAGCGGTTCTAGGCACTACAGCCTGGAACCGCGCGACCCCTGCGGTCACAGGTTCGAATCCTGCCTCGGATGTGTGTGATGTCCTTAGGTTAGTTAGGCTTAAGTAGTTCTAAGTTCTAGGGGACTGATGACCTCAGAAGTTAAGTCCCATAGTGCTCAGAGCCATTTGAACCATTTTTTGGAGCGCCTAGAACCGCTCGGCCACAAGTGCCGGCCTCCAATGCGTTGAACACTTAATTGTATTGTATTGTATTGTATGTTAACCGGGGGCCAAGAAATGACGGAGAGACTCCTTCCCCGCCGCAGCCGCAATGGTCCACAACCCCACGACGACCACCGCAGTCCACTTCACCACTCCACCACCCCACGCTGAACCACGTTTGCGTGGTAGATCTATGGTGGTGTACGCGTACGTGGAGAACTTGTTTGCGCAGCAATCGCCGACATAGTGTAGCTAAGGCGGAATAAGGGGGACCAGCCAGCATTCGCCGAGGCAGATGGATAACCGCCTGAAAACTATCCACAGACTGGCCGGCTCACCAGACCTCGATACAAGTCCGCCGGGCGGATTCGTGCCGGGGACCAGGCGCTCCATCCCAGTCCGGAAAGAAGTGTGTTAGATCGCACGGCTAACCGGGCGGGCTGAACACCTAATTACTAAACGAGTAAGCCAACGGTTGAAGAAAGTCAAACAAACTAGACGTCTCTGCAAAATCAAAAGAACAAATTCGGCTACAGTTTAGATGTTTGCCGCGCAGCTGGAGAAGGACACAATGAACATTTATTACCTCTTTCCATATGCATCTCGATTACTCACATCCAGTTCATAATTCATGAAATAAAAATTAATTAAACTTCTCAACTCTTTTGAATAGCCAATATGAACATATAGCGAGAATTAAAAATTTGTGCCAGACCGAAACTCGTATCAAGATTACCTGCGTTTAGTGAACAGTAGTTTAAAAATTATTTTAACACTGATGAAGTTTCGTCTTTATTGCGATTCATTGGTACAGTTGTTTTATTTTCTGGATAATGTCACACTATTACTGCATGAACATGAAAATATGTCTTGAGCCAGGACACTAATGCCACTAAAATTGGAACACTAATGTAAAATAGTTGTTCTCTGGTCATAAATGTAGCTGTGAACTGCGTGTGAAGAGCAGTTACCACATACAAGCACAAAAACTAGTCCCTTCAGTTTACTGCGCTGGTTTTGAGAGCTCCGCACTCCTCGTCAAAGATCTGTTGTAGACATTATAGCCTTCTTTGTTCTGAGTGGGTGTGAAGGCATCATAATTTTGCCAGAATCAGAACTCCAATCCACCCCCTGAGACGAGGACCATAAGCTCAGCCCCGCTTACTTTCCTTACTTTGGGCTACACTGTTTTAAGAATTTTGAGACCAAATTTATCATCATCACTATAGTCTAAAGATATAAAGAAGCTCATGACTTAGCCTCATTTTCAAATGTATTTTCAAAACATTCTACACCTTAAATCTATTGTCTTTTTCATTTCACAACAGTGTTTTACCACTATTTTGTTCCATCAGACGAAGGTGTTGCAAGATTGAATGTGAACTCTACATAATCACTAAAAACACCTCCTTTTCAAAGTTGCTGAAGAGGTATTACTTTCACTACAGTGCTTATGCAACTGCCAAATACCTGAATGAAACTGCTCTTTTTGGGGACTGCAAACCAAGACGTGTTATGTCGTAGCACCCATCCCTAGATGAATTTTGATTCAACCGTACCCCATATTTGAATTTCGTCCCTGCACACGAAGGCACATGAAATAGCGTCTTGAACTGTTTTTGCCTATGAATTCCGAACATCTCTGTCAATATTGAGGAAATGAACTACTAAAAGTTTCTCGTACTAACTAAAACCTATATTTTACATATTTACTTTGTGCCGTTAATTTACACTCCAGTCGCTACTTCAGTTTACTTTATTCATTTTTCTTTATCTAAAATCCAGGTGCCTTTCTAGCTATGGAAATATAAAAACGTTGCGTATACAGATTGTGGCTGTGCTCCTCTTTCTTTTGTTTCAGTAACCTGTAAACGGCAATTACTAACAAACGCAATTGTGATCACAGTGTCCAATAAGTACATTTGTTGAAAAATAACGCAGAAAGGTTTTTCTCAACGACATAATATCTCGACTACTAAAATAAGAAAATTACGGTGTTGTGTAAAATGAGGCAAAATCTATCAAATCTTATCTTTCTAACAGAAAACAAAATGTTTCGATAGCTAAGACGGCATACATAAACCGTCTAGGAGGCAGTTACGACAGCTGTTGCTCAGTGTTACATCTCGGAGCACTTGTTCCACTTCTTGTCTATTAATGACATTTTATCAGTAAAATTTCTAGATATTAAGCAGGTTCTTCGTTTCAAATGATAGCAATATTGCAATGAATATAAAATCATGATCATTTTTACAATAAGTTGTTACAGAAATTTCAGTGTGCATTAATGAACGGTATTCACGCAGTTCCTTCTCATTAATTTTTCGGAAATACTCACTGTAGGAAAGATGTAAGATGTTTGCACCTATCAGTTATTTAAAACATATAATCAGCAGGTATAAAGGGTTGACAACGTTATATTTTTATGATCACAACTTGACCATATATTCAGAACTACACAAACGCTCAAACGAACCTTTACATTTTCAAATGTACATAAAACGAAAGAAAAACCTCAGCACTTCATTTCATAACATTAATGACAAATGACGTGATATTTTGGCGTTGCTGCTCGATCCAAGCAAAATTTATGAAAGACAAAAGGTATATAATGCGAAATAGTTCCGTTTTGAGAAAAGAGTTGTTTCGTGCTCTTCAGTCCAGAGACTGGTTTGATGCAACTCTGCATGCTACTCTATCCTGTGGTGCAAGCCTCTTCATCTCCGAGTAACTACTGCAACCTACATCCTTCTGAACCTGCTTCGTTTATTCATCTCTTGGTCACCCTATATGGTTTTTACCATCCACGCTACCCTCCAATACTAAAGTGGTGATCCCTTGATGCCACACAAAATGTCCTACAAACAGATCCCATTTTCTAGCCAAGTTGTGCCACAAATTCCTCTCCTTCCCAACTCCATTCAGTCCCACTTCATTAGTTACGTGATCTACTCATCTGTTCTTCAGCATTCTTCTGTAGCACCACATTTCGAAAGCTTCTATTCTCTACTTGTCTAAATATTTATCGTCCATGTTTCACTTCCATACATGTTTACACTCCAAAAAAATACTCTCAGGAAGGACTTCCTGGCACTTAAATCTAATCTCAATGTTAATACATTTATGTTCTTCAGAAACGCTTTCCTTGCCATAGCTAGTCCACATTTTATTTCCTCTCTATTTCGGTTATCGTGTTATTTAGCTTCCCAAATGGCAAAACTCGTCCACTACTTTAAGTGTCTCATTTCATAATCTAATTCCTTCAGCGCCATCTGATTGAATTCGACTACATTCCATTATCCTCGTTTTGCTTTTGTTGATTTTCATCTTATATCCTCTTCTCAAGACACTGTCCATTCCGTTCAACTCCATTCCGCTCAACTGCTCTTCCAGTTCCTTTTCTGTCTCAGACAGAATTACAATGTCGTCGGTGAACCTCAAAGTTTTTATCTCTTCTCCATGGATTTTAATTATTCCTCCAAATTTTTATTTTCTTTCGTTTATTGCTTGCTCAGTATACCGGTCGAATAACATCGTGGACAGTCTACAACTGTACCTCACTCCCTTCTCAATCACTGCTCCCCTCGACTCATATAACTGCCATCTGATTTCTGTACATTTTGTAAATAGCGTTTCGCTCCATGTATTTTACCCGTGCAACCTTCAGAATTTAAAAGAGTATTCCAGTCAACACTGTCAAAAGCTTTCTGTAAGTCTTCCAATGCTAGAAACGTAACTTTGCCTTTGCTTAATATATCTTCTAAGATTAGCTGTAGTGTCAGCATTGCCTCGCGTGTCCCAACATTTCTATGCAATCCAAACTGATCCTCCCCGAGGTCGGTTTCTACCAGTTTTTCCGTTCGCCTGTAAGGAATTTGTATTAGTATTTTGTAACCGTCAGTTATTAAACTGATAGTCTTTTTACCTACTTGATCCTCTGCTGCCTTCACTACTTCATCTCTCAGAGCTACCCATTCTTCTTCTACTGTATTTCTTTCCCCTGTTCTTGTCAATCTTTGCCTAGCGCTCTCTTTGAAACTCTCTACAAAATCTGGTTCTTTCAGTTTATCTAAGTTCCATCTTATTAAATTCCTAATTTTTTTGCAGTCTCTTGAGTTTTAATGTACAGTTCATAACCAATAAATTGTGGTCAGAATCCACATCTGCCCCTGGAAATGTCTTAAGTTTAAAATCTGGTTCCTAAATCTCTGGCTTACCATTATATAATCTACCTGAAACGATCTTTGTCTTACCATTATATAATGTATCTGAAAACATCTTTGTCTTACCATTATATACTTTATCTGAAACCTTCCAGAGTCTGCAGGCCTCTTCTGCACATACAACCTTCTTTCGTGATTCTTAAACCAAGTTTTAGCGATGGTTAATTTCATCAAAGTATGGTTCAAATAATTGGGTGTTCCAGCTACTTCTTTCCTTGAAGATATTAGTGCAGGAGCAGCATATCCCTTTTTTTCACCCAACAGACAAATTCGAGAAATTAATTGTTGGAACAGGAATAACATAGTTAATGACCTATGTGTTCATTGATATAAAACTGCTTTCAGTGTAGAATACAGCTGAAGATAAATATTAAATACTGTGCCTATTAGCTACTAATTCTGTCATAACTATTGGTGAATTTCTCATGAGAACTAACTGATCCTGATACTGTCAATTATATCACAGAATTTGTGCGCAACGTAATGTTCGACTACAAAACACTGTAAATGCAATGATATGTTACTTATTTGTTTATTTTATTTATCCATTCATTTTCCTATGAGATTTAGGGAATTAAGGTCCTCAGTTGCAACTAATCAAACATCCTAGGCACTTTTAATTGCTGGAGTAGTCTAAACAGATATTTGTAGCATTCCAAGATTATACCTCTCCTTCACCCCTCAAGTTCACACCCTCTCAGTCACCATCAAGGTCACCTGCTCGCTCTCAAGGTCACCCCATGCTCCTCTTTCCATTCCCTCTCAAATTCCTCTGTACCCCCTGCGTCCCCCCCCCCTCCTGTCTGTCTGTTCCCAGGAGTGTTGTTCATTTTTAGAGGGCTGACATCTCTCATACCGTACGCTGTATGGACAGATGCTATTCCACCGTTAACATGCTGCTCCTGTACTAAAAAAATGTTTAAACGAAACACTTGAGAACACATAGCTAGGGAGGGGAAATGAAGTGGGAGATAGGGTAATTGTGAGGGGAAATGAAGTGGAAGATAGGGTAATTGTAAGAGAATGAGAGTGTGAGAAGGGTGTTATCCTTGATGGGAAACAGGATGGGGAGACCATTAGGGGTGGGGATGGAACATTGAGGGAGAATGGGAGTGGTGACCTTGGTGGGTGATTAGCGGGAGGAGAGGGAGTCAGAGTTGATGACACTGATGTAGACTGGAAACTGTTCTGGAAACCGAATTCAACCACTAATAACTGAGTACCATCTGCAAGTATGAGACTAACTACTTGACGAAATTATTCTCTGTTCAGCTATCGGTGTAAGGATATATTATGTCAGAATCACCTGATTATTGAAAATCAGGTGGCTCTCTGCCCATGTGACAACTTGACATATAATTTAATTACGCATTTTGTACCATTTCATGACGTTCATTGTGCATAATTTGAATTTCTGTACATCTTGACGAAATTCTTAGTGGATTATGTATCACATCTGAAGCTATCAGTAACTGGGCGAAACTATTATTGTAAATATTTCAGTAATCAGGCGATCTAGATGTAATAAATAATTATATGAAGATTTAAAAGGTCACATGCTTATCGTGTGACAATATCTCAAGTCTTAAAAAGCTATCGGTATAATATTTAGATTAACTGTGTCTTCTTATGGCTTAGATTGATACGTACGTTTTGTACCAATTTTTATGCTAAATAAACGTAACCATTCGTGTCACAACGACAAAAACAGTAGTTGTAGGTCTGGCATTTTGATACAGTCTGATGTCATCTGAATATGACAGAAGATCGTAACACTGGTTTGATGAGCAAACCTGCTACTCAGCGAAATATAAATATAGGTATCTGTGACTATTCGCTTGAAAAATATTAATTTCTTTTCACTATTTACTTTTTTTCGAGCCATTTTCAGACTCCTTTTCAGATTAAATGCAGACGTTTACGTGTTCGTAGTTGCAGCACGTTGCTGCTTCCTGCAGCAGTGTGAGCGGTATTTGTGTCAACAAACAACTTACAGGTTTGATTGTCATTGTGTATCAGCCACACTTTTAAGTAATGTCTGTTATCATCTACTACATGTTACCAAATTGTGTAAGCTCTTGAGTGTCACAAGGAACCGATCTACAAAACAAAAAACAAACAAAAAATCAAAAAAGTTGGAAGTATAGTGAAGAGTGCTTAACTCAATGGCTGATAAATAATGAAGATAAAAGCTTAGTGTCACATAAAGTAACGTCTACCGCCTAGTACAATACTACAGATAAGACAAGTAAACTTATGAAGATGAACCTGAAAACGCTGGAGAATGAGTTCATGAACAAAAATAATATTTCATTCGCAACTGGTCAGAGCTGTCTGTATTTACATTTCATTCTACATGTTATCACTAGATTGTACAGTTCCATAATGGATAAATTTATTTGTTTTTACCTTATTTTAGCTACAGCGCCATAGGGAAGCTTGGACGCACAGTAGTGGGCAAATGTTTATTTAAATTATAATGTCAAGTTTTAACTAAGGTACAGTTAAGTTTGTTTGCACTTGTCTATGTCCTCGAAAACCACTTCACTCGGGAATTGTGGAAAGAGCAACAAATTTCGGCGTATTCATTTTACCTTTTTGTTTTTCGAGGTCTGCTGATGCTCAAACAACCGTAGATAAAATTGGAAATTTACTACCTCTCCATTGGCGCCTGCTAGATTTGTCAGTGACACAGCGACAATTCCATCGTCATCGTGAGCTGGATTTAGTTTTGTTTTACAGCGTTTTTTTCGTTTAGATACACAATCCATGATGTAAAACAGACAAATTCATCTCATGAAGATCACAGAATTCTTAGGCAGACTACGTATTGCGTGCGAGTGACGGGAGCTGAACTGACCATGTACTTCATGGGGTCGGTGTTGACCTGGCACATGTAGGAGCCGGAGTCTGCGCGCTGCACGTTGCTCACGTGCAGCCTCCACGTGTTGTGGCCGTTGTGCGTGACGGCCAGCCGCGGGTTATGTGCCACCATGTGCGTGTGGATCGCCAGGATCGCCTTCGAGTCAGACTTGATCCACGCCACCTGCCGCACAAAGCAACAGCACACTTGCAACTTCTGCTGCTGAAACAGCGTACATCCTGAAAAAGTTATCAGAACTATTATCTGGAACACTGTCATTCAAATTCTGAAGGTGGCAGGGGTAAAATACAGGGAGCGAAAACCTATTTACAATTTGTACAGGAACCAGAAGGCAGCTATAAGAGTCGAGGGGTGTGAAAGGGAAGCAATGGTTAGGAAGGGAGTGAGACAGGGTTCTAGCCTATCCCCGACGTTATTCAATCTTTACATTGAGCAAGCAGTAGAGGAAACAAAAGAAAAATTTGGAGTAGGTATTAAAATCCATGTTGTCGTTGTTGTTGTTGTTTCAATCTTCTGGTCCAGGTGTGCCACAAACTTCTCTTCTCCCCAATCCTATTCAATACTTCCTCATTAGTTATGTGATCTACCCATCTAATCTTCAGCATTCTTCTGTAGCACCACATTTCTAAAGCTTCTATTCTCTTCTTGTATAAACTACTTATCGTCCATGTTTCACTTCCATACATGGCTACACTCCATACAAATACTTTCAGAAATGACTTCCTGACACTTAAATCAATACTCGATAGCAAATTTCTCTTCTTCAGAAACGCTTTCCTTGCCATTGCCAGTCTACATTTTATATCCTCTCTACTTCGACCATCATCAGTTATTTTGCTCCCCAAATAGCAAAACTCAATTTCTATGGAGAATAAATAAAAACTTTGAGGTTCGCCGATGACATTGTAATTCTGTCAGAGGCAGCAAAGCACTTGGAAGAGCAGTTGAACGGAATGGACAGTGTCTTGAAAGGAGGACATAAGATGAACATCAACGAAAGCAAAACGAGGACCACAACAACAACATATAACATATCTAAAGTAAAAGCGACCCGTGTCAATAACATTCACATTTAGTAACAAGAACATATTTTAAAATCTAAAGCTACTTAAGGTAGGTTCTCATTCAACACGGTCATAAACTAATGTTTTTTGTTGCACTTTTCTAAAGGTATATTTGTCTAGAATGTTGGGACGACACGGTTTTTTAATTCGTGTGTTTCTAATGTGCCTACAGCCCATCATTCGAAGCACCGTCACGACCACCATGGGACGCTCTTAGTCGGAGACGCCCGGCTCAGGCAGAAAACCTGTCGTGCCGTGAGACGAGTCCGCAAAACGATTTACATTGCAATATCCTTGCAAACATGTTCGTCGAAATAGCTAACGGACGTCCTGCGCAGGCTGCAAAATGAAGCATATTCAACTCAGCCACGTCGGCTTTTCTCGCCAAGAAGAACGAGGGTATTGCTCTCCAGGAACAATACGAGTTGGAGGAGGGGTTGGTATACGGTTCTGGAATTGCAGACTAAACGTAAGTAACGAAAATACCTTTTTTGGTCAAATTTTTGTCATAGTTGATAAAACATAATTTTTAGTCAACCATATTGGATTAGCCGTTTCGAATCTCGAAAATATAACTTCAGATTTGTGTTCAGAACACGTAGTTTTTATGCAGATTGAACTAAGAATACATAAAAAACGTCGCCCCAAGCTTTAAACAAGTTTTATTCCAAGGACAATTTTTCAAAACTGGGTGCAGCTTAAAATGAAAACGTTTCAACCTATTAACTTCTACCTTTCAATCCCCGGAAGTAAAGACAATTCTTGAGAGCTTACACCTATAATAAATGAAATTTATTAAAATTAACTTTTTTTGTAAAGCTAATAGTACAAAAGACTAATTAAACGTCGCTTCACTCTTCAAAATCCGATACCAAATCCTAGGATTTGTATGTATTGCACATGGAACCTACTGCTGTCTTATGAGGAAGTTCGTGATTTCGTACGGAAGTAAGAGAGAACATTTTGCGCCGTCATGATAAAGATTTAAAAGGGTACTGAAGTAATGAAGCTTCCAATCTTTCTTCGTTATTCACGTGAGTTGACAGCTGTTAAGTTTGAAAAAACAGAGAAACTAGATATACTACTTCTTCAGTGAGTACGTAGAACAACACAAAAGAACAGTAGAGTTGTAAGCAGAAAGGTATCCCGACAGACGTGTACGCAATGAATGAAAATACAGTGAATGCCCCCGATATTAGTGTTGGTAGGACAATGAAATACTACGCAAAGGAAAAGGGGCAAGCCTGCGACGAACGGAGCGAACAAAATAGATGTTCTCGCAGCTGAAACTGTACGTTATTCAGTGAGAGTTCCTTCACAATTCATTTGGGTGGAAACGGAAATAGGATATCTTAAACGGTTCAATCAATATCTGAAGTGGACAGCTTAGGTGAGTCACACTGTAACCTGTGTCTATTTTATTTGAAACTGCTTAACATATTCATTCAAGCCTTGGTCACTCTCTCTCAATCTTTCTCCCGCCCCCCCCCCCCCCCCCCCCCTACAATTTACCTTTCACATATCGAAATTAATTATCAGTCTATCTTTTAGTATAGTTGTACCGTACATGTCTTCTCTCCTGGTTCATTATTCCTTATAAGTTATCCTATTTACCTATCTATACTGCAACGCTATTCTGTTACATCACGCTTCAAAAGCTCCTATTCCTCTTCTTGTGTCTACTATTCATGGCCCACGTTCCTATTCGGTAAAAGACCACATATTTTGTACAAGGCTACACTCGTGACAATTACCTGCAGAAAAGACTCACTAACACTTATATGCATATGATATTTTAACGTCTCTCTCTTTTTCAGAGAGATTTTTCTTGCTATTACTAGCGTTTTAATTCTCTTTTACTGCCAAAATAGTAGTGTCTCACTTCCTAATATATTTCTCTCACAACCACCAGACATAATTCGACTACGCTCCAGTACCCCTATTTTACTTGGGCTGATGTTCGCCCTATTGCCTCTTTTCACGACGGTCTCCATTTTGTACAACTGACGGACAAAGTCCCTAGCCGTCTCTGACAGTACAATGTTATCACCACATTTCAAATACTTTTATTTGTTTTTCCTGAACTTTCATTCTTTTTCCTACAAATCTCCCGGTTTCATTTACAGTTTGTTTAATGTACAGGTGGAATCATGTGTCGCACTCCTTCCTCAACTTCATCCCGTTTTTCATAACATTCAACTCTTCCAATTTCTCTCTGTCTCACTCCCTTCGCAGTTACCACACTCTGTCACGTCCTCCGACTCTCGTAACTGCATTCTGGTTTGTGTACAAGGGTATTACGTATCCCTTCTGAACGGCTTACTCCGGTGACAGCAGTTCTGAGACGGCAGAACGCGTACTTGCCTTGTACTCGCCCAGGTGGTCCACGACGCAGGTGAAGCTGACGTCTCTCCCCTGCGTGGCCGTCACGTTGTCCAGTGGCGCCAGGAACACCGGGGCTGGCTCCTCCGCGACCTGCCCTGTAAACACAACAAAATCCGTGACCAAATCCACAACAAATTCCATGTTAGTGGCGCGTTTGGTCCGTTCTCTGCCGTTTCCAGACCAGTATCTCAGTTACATCAAGCATAATTATAAACTCATTGCTTTGTTGCCACGTGAAGGGCACAGAAACCTTGAACTGTTCTCGAATTTATGGATGGCATCCTTTGTGGTCTAGATGATGGGCCTGCTACATCAAGCCAATAGTTGGACTAATAGAAATAGTGGGGGCTCCAGCTACTTAGTAGTCTGGTAAATGAAGTAGCTTTCAGCTCTTTTAAGAGGGTCGGGAAATAGAGAAAGAAATTGTCGCTTCGACAGATTCAGCATATGAAAAATACAAAACACTTTTTTGTAAAAATAAAAAAAAGTCCAGAGGAATCTCACTATTAAATCCAGAAAATACAGCTGATAGGTGGAACACGTGCACTGAAGTCGTCAATGAGAGGAAGGTTCAAATGGTTCAAATTGCTCTGAGCACAATGGGACTTAACGTCTGAGGTCATCAGTAATCTAGACTTAGAACTACTTAAACCTAACTCACCTGAACCGCTCGGCCACGGCGACCCGAATGAGAGGGAGGACTTGTCGATATGTAAGACATGGGGGATCAAGTTATACAGACACAGTGTAATAAAACAAGTCTTGTTAGCAAATAATCCGGATGAGATACATAACATACCTTCGGAATTTGCAAGATCAATGGCTGAATTGGCAATAAACTGAGCGCTGTTGGCAAGCGAGGTGCACTCAGCCCTTGTGAGGCAAACTGAGGAGCTACTTGATGCAGAAATAGCGACTCCGGTCTCATAAATTGATATGCGGCCGGAAGAGCGATGTGCTGACCACATGCCTCTACATATCCGCATTCAGTGGTGCCTGTGGGCTGAGGATGACCCGACGGCCGGTCGATATAGTTGGGTCTTTATATCCTGTACGGGCGGAGTAAGTTAGTTAAGCTGGTTCGTAAAAACCGTGAGTCTGCAAATGTACCACCAGACTTTCGGAACAGTTTTGTATACACAGTGCCAAAGATAGCGAGGGTAGTTGATAAGGGCGGGAAGTATCTCACAATCAGCTTAACATCTTGAATACTCAAGTTGATGATAAAAAATATTGCACAGAAGAACGAAAAAGGATTTGATTGAAGTTCCTCATAATGAGAAACTAGAAGGAGCGATATGTATCTACTTTAAAGAAATTTTTCGTAGCAGAAATCGCACTCAAAACTGTTTTTTATCGTCCACTTTCGAGAGGTAAGACTGCCATCTCAAGATCTTTAAAAGTTTTTGGTTGCACGTCGTGTTCCATATTGCGTTCATTACTCAGGCCATGTTAATATTTTCTTTCAGAGTATGCTGCACATTCTACACAGGTTTGTCAAAAATATAATTACAACCCGGTTTGTCACAAGTCAAAATATACACAGCTAAAACGCACCTTGTGGAAATTGCAATGTCTATATATGTAGCACTCCTTCGACGCTTGCCATTTGTTAAAATCCACATTATATAGTAAAAGTGCACATTTATGGTAATGTTTACATTTACAGTGCGAATGAAACATATCTTGAAACCTTCTCACTCGAAATGCATAGTACAACACGAGTGAGGAACTTCCAATATGTGCTTCAATTGTCATGTAAATGTAAACATTAGCATAAATGTGCGCTTTTACTGTATATTGTGGATTTTAACAAATAATAAGTGTCAAGGGAGAGCTACGCATACAGACACGTCAGGTTCCACAAGGAGCAATTCAGCTGTGTATATTTTATATTTTTAGTTGCGACAAACAGGTTTGTAATTTTTTAACAAACATACGTGGAATGTGCAGTATACGCTCCATTAAAATTTTTAACAAGGCATAAATAGTAAACGCACAATGGAACATGACGTATAGGCAAAAGAGTTTCTAAAGATCTAAAGATGAAAATCCTGCCTTTCGAAACCTGTCAATGAAAAGCAGTTTGAACGCGATCTCGGCTATAAAAATTTCCTTTAATGGAAGAGAAAATTGAAAATCTGTTAGTAGACGATCAGATTGGCTTCAGGAAAGATAAAACGCAAAAGAGAGCCAGTTCTGACGACGCGTTCGATAATAGAAGCAAGACATAAGAAACCAAAGACCAAGAAAACTGAAGACCAAGAGAAACTGTAAATGTAAAATAATGCAAAATGTTCGAAATTCGCAGGAAAAGAGCTCTAAGCGATAGGGAAAGACGGCTAAGCAATATAAAAGCGCTCGGGTTACAAAAGGTAAACGAGAAGGATGTAGTGTGTCGTCTCTACTACTCAATCTATATGTCGAAGAAGGACGACAGAAACAGAACGAATTACAACCCAGGGAGAAAAAATATCAATGATACTCGTAAAATTCGCAGATACCGCTGGTATGCTCAGTGGACATGACGAAAATTTCAGGATATATTAAATGAATTAAACTAAATAACACCACAATGGATTGAGAGTAAAGGAAGGAGACACGGAAGTGATGAGTAGCAGCGGGCAAAAATTGTACGGCAAGGTAGACATTGGAATATATCCAACTAATAACCGAGGACGGATTTTTGCAGAGTACTTTTACGACCTGCTGAACTGTGAATCACCAGACGAGTTGGAATTGGGGGCTGACACAGAAGAGAGAGAGAGTCACGCCCTCCAACCAGGGATGAAGTCGCCCATGCCGTAAGAGATCTAAAGAATAATAAGGCAACTAGAGAAGATGATATAGTGGCCGAGATGATAAAGTGGGGAGGCAACAAAGCAATAGACAACTGGACCAACATAATTCACCAGATATGGAGAGCAAAGAAGTTGCCAGAAGGGTGGAAGAATGCGATTGTAGTACCAATACATAAGAAGGGGGACAAGAGAGATGCGAACAACTACAGAGGAATATCGCTACTAGAGGTCGGATACAAGGTGTTGTCAAAACTCTTGCTCAAGAGAGTAGAAGAACAGGTAGAAAGTATAGTTGGCGACTACCAAGCGGGATTCAGGAAGGAAGAGGATGTGTAGAACAGATATTTATCCTGAAGCAACTGATCGAACATATGGCCTTAAAAAACGAAAAGGCAGTAATAACCTTCGTGGACTTCACAAAGGCATATCATTCTATCAACAGATAGACCCTTGTTAGGATCCTGAAAAACAGAGGACTAGATGGAACTACACAAGAACTCATAAAAGAAATTCTGACGGACACAAAAGCAAGGGTGATATTCGGAGGAAAACTGTCGGAAGAATTTGAGATCAAGACTGGTGTTAAACAGAAAGACGGATTGTCACCATTGTTGTTCAGTATAGCACTGGACGTACTGATCAGGCAGTGGAGAGCAATAAACGAGGAAATGGGAATACCAAAGACCCATGTGGGGGACAATTTGACAATTGGATCAATAGCCAGAAAGGTGGGACTGAATATCGCCTGTAAGACAAAGACATCAAACACCACTGCAGACTGGGAAACACCGGAAGACACTACGCAAATGGCGGACAAATTTAAATACCTGGGAGAATTTATAACAGAAAGGAACAGGAGCAACGAGGGAATAACAGAGAGGATACAGAAGATGAGGTCAGCCTTCTGTGTGACGAGACAGATATACAATAAAAAGAATATATCCACAGAGGCAAAGATAAGCCACTGCAAGGCAACCGTGAGGAATGTAGTATTATATGCTGCTGGGGCGATGACACTAGGAAGAAATGGGGCAGAACAACTAGAGAAAAAAGAGAGAAAAATACTAGGTCCTAAAATAGGCGGAGAGAGATGGAAGCGAAGACCAACGGAAGAACTGTACCGGTACATGAGAACAATATCCGGGGAAATGAGACTCACAAGGACAAGGTTTGCTGGACATGTAGTATGGACAGAAATTCGAAGAGAGTGTGGGAAGCAACAAGGAGGACAAGGGGAAAGACAGGAACCTAGTGGGTTGTTGAACTTCGGAAGGACTTGTTGGAATTGGAGACCAAGGTCGAAGAAAGGAAAATTGGAGGAACAAATATACACCGACCAATATTCCGGAGATCAACGGCAGAGAAGAATACAGGAAAAGATTAGCGACGCCAGTGGAGCGGAAAGGAGAAAAGGATACTCAAGATCTTGGAAGAGGGGCGGGAGAGAAGAAGAGAAAGAATGAAGAGGTTCTGGGGGAAGAAGAGGAAAATGCAGTCCACGAAGGGACAACCCGTGGTCCTACAGAGACCGTAACGCAAGAAGAAGAAGAAGAAAAAGAAATCCTCCCTTCAGTATACGACAGTGATCAGGTTTACCGACCCAGATCGAGTAACGATATGGAGGAAACATCAGAGAAACTCGGGCTGTATACTACGCAGTGATCTCTATACTACGTGGATGCCGAAGTATGGTCATGAAACATGAAGTTTCTACGCGCCAGCGTATTACTACCGACTGTATCGTTCCCCATCTAGCAGTTGACAAAAAGTTTCTATCGATCAGTACGTAACTGAGTATTTCCCAAATGGCGTTTTGCTATCCTGCAATCACTGTACAAATAGGTGAAATAATGAAAGTGATTAACATTTCACAGTTAATAAGACTATGTATGAAAAGAATCTTGCGCAAATTCTACGTGACTTCGAGTATCTGCCAATTCACTGTTGTGTTTGAGTAGGTTCCCTTCACAGAGCAAAGAGATTTTAAAGAAATGGATAATTGCTGTGAAACGCAGCAGATTTAACCTTACTTCAAGCAGTTTGCTTTGTGGAAACCATTTCAGACAAGAAGATTAATTATTAAGACCCGGAACTTCAATGAATACCTCGAACCAGAAACGATGCCAATACTTCCTGAATTTATAGCATATTTTACGTCGACAAATAAAAATCACGGCTAAATGTTGTTAGGATTTTAACTTAGTACTGCTGCGTTGCATGTTATTTTCTTGCATTCCAGTGTGTGTGTGTGTGTGTGTGTGTGTGTGTGTGGCTTGTATAATGTTGAAATTTAACTGGGCTTGTATTCAGATACTCTTCACTTCTGATGAATATTGTTTTCAATTTCACAGTATAAGAGCAATTCCTAATTTCTGTTAACTGTTGTTTTAGTATTTCCTAGAATGAACCTAATATTTTTGTCTTGTCTTTTGTGTACGAGGGCGTGCAGTAGAGTAAGGTCTACGGTTTTCGGATGTGAAAACCCTTGAAGCTGTATAAATAAACCAACCGTTATTAATATTGAACATCTCTTTCCTTCATATTGAAGTATTTGCAGCCCTCTGCCGCTAGAGGACTCCGAACTGTAATGTGAAACATGGTGTTGTGTAACATAACTATGTCGATGGTGAAAAAACACCCTGCTATAATCCCTTTTCTAATTCGAAGAGTTGCTCGACATATCGAGCACCTTCTTATTCACCTCAACAATGTCAGACCACACACGAAAGCTGCGACATCTGCAACAATCCGACGCCTTGGATTCACTGTAAACGATTAGCCTCCATACAGTACCAACATGGTCCCATCCGATTTTCATCTGTTTCAAAAAACAAGCGTCTTCGTGGGCTTCACTTTGATAGTGACGAAGCGGGGCAAGTAGAGGTGAGGTTTTGGCTCGTCAACCAAATTTCTAAAGTGACCTTACCAACAGATTGGTCTTTGAGAGAAATGTGTTCGTTGACAGTATAACTATGATGACAAATAAAAGGGCAGACGTGAAGAACAAAACTATAGGATATTAATAACATTTGTTTTATTTAGAAAGCCTTAATAGTTTTCATATAAAAAATTCGGAGGCATTAATTTTTCAACACGCTCTCATATTATCATTGATTAATGAATAACAGTATGAAAAAAATATCGGGCCTCTGTGAAATGTACAAATAAATCACTCAGCCAGTACAGCTCAGATTTACCAAACACTTGGTACAATAACAGATGTGTTACTGCTCTTGACTGATTTAGGACAGTGTATTAAAAGTATTAAGAACTACTTTATTACGTTCAATATAAATAAGAATCTGTAATACTAGCGTCCATATAAACAGATAATTTGCAGTAGCGACTTATAATGTACTTGAATTTAAAAGTTAGAAACGGACAAGTATTACTTGTACAGGTAAGTTTACTTTTATTAGGTGTTCGTTTTGTGCTCTGGTTCTGGGTTGAGTATGAAATATGTGCCAGCAAACACAGCTCTACTGCTAAACGTAAACACTGCTGTTTGTTTGGAAACCTGTTTCACCATAACTGTTGTTAATATTAACGATTATTAATATTACCCATTAATGATATAACAGATTGCCACTGGATATTCAAGGTTCATTGAGTAGCATGTCGTAAATTACGATTGTGCAGCCATTTCTGTTCCTCTAATTTCAGCGCCATCTGTGGCGAAACGAAGAAAATGCTTCAGAAAAAACGTATTCAGATTTTGCCGTCGAATCGTAATCTGCAACACAAAACGGGAGTTCCAGTTGAGGGTTTCAAAGTTACCCCCCCCCCCCCCTCCCCGCCACCCACGCACTGGGTGGGGTGGCGGATCGAGTGCGGTGTCTTTGAATGTTCCCTCCAAGACAAAAAAACTGGAGTTATAACCTTTTTTGATTCGAAGTGCAGCTTTCGAGATATTCCAATGTCTTTACTTGAAACAAACAACCTGTATACAGCATGAAATTGACAATGACTTGCAACGCTACTTATTCCGAGAATCTACTATATCATTATATCATTTTGTATATACTCAAAATACATCAAATCACAATTACTACGCAGAATTGAAGGTTTTCGTAATAAAACCATGACATTAAATGATCTGTTCATAGAGATACATACTCGAATTTGCAGTACATGTTGTACGTATATTGTGAGTGTACATTAATGAAGATAGGCGAATGCATCACTAAGAAATTATATAAAAAGGTACATTTTAGGCTGAGAAATAGGTGCTCATTCCTATTTCGATTTCTTCGTAAGGAGCCCTTAAATATTTCATTCCTGTTTTTTTTTTTCGTAGTGGTACGCCTAAGCAAACGATGTACAATAGGCATCTGCAGTTTGTCACACTTGACTGTACGAATTACACTTACTTAAAAGTTTGGCTAATATAATAATATGACAATTTCTATTGATTTTACATCATTATTTTGAACAACAGTGGAATGAATAAGTAAAACATTGAGAAAATAAGTCCGGAGCAATTTTCTGATCAGCTTGTCAAACTCACAAATAACACTCGCTATATGTATCCTACACAGTTTTTACTCTATAGTTCGTAGTGTTCCTCTGCAGATGTCTGGACTATACAGTGTCACAATCTCAAAAGGGCACCAGATAGAAAAGTACTTTCTTATGCATTATGACACTTCCTTTCTTGCGAAATTTCAATATGGCGGCCTCGCAGCAAGACGATCTTCATCCAACACGCTCAAACAACTACAGTTCCACATCCAGGCAGTACATAGATCATTGATACTACGGCCGCAGCTTGCGTCACTGGATGACGCCGCCGCAGTTGTGGATATGTCACGCGGGAGAGTGAACTGATGCGAGAGTGCCTATAAATATCGTGGCTCCATTCTTTTACGATGGTTGTCTCTATTCTTCTAAGCCTTCGAAGGAAGGAAGATTAGAGTTTAAAATCCCATCGACAATGAGCTCTTTAGAGATGGAGCGCTAGCACCGATTAGGAAAGGACGGTAAAGGAGATCAGCCCTATCCATTCAAAGAGCCAACCCACCATTTGTCCCATGCAATTTAAGGAAATCTTGAAAAACCTAAATTAGGTGGCCAGATGGGGATTTGAGCTGTCGTCCTCCCGAATGCGAGTCTAGTGTGCTGGCCACTGCACTACCTTACGTGGTCTGAGACTTCGATACGCACCATTCGTAGTAGAGCGACTGACCTTGGCTGCGTCTATGTTTTTTGGTTAGCATTGCTCCATTAACTGTGAGCGCACGCTTAAGACGACTTTTTCTGTGCTTTGGATTGTGCTTCTGGCTAGGCGTTCACTTCGTGAAATCATACAGTTTTCTATCTACGCAGAGCACGATAGATATGTAGTGATGAGGACTTTCTCCCAGTGCAGGTATTCAATGTGAAGCATGAATTCTGCGTTTCTAAAGCTATTCGAGCAGCAGTAGCAGCAACTATAACGACAGAAAGAACAGAGTGGGAATGCCAATAGCAGCAGCAGAAATTACTTTCACAACTACAGGGTGGGGCCCACCAAGACCTCCTCTCCTGTGCCAATCTTTTCATGTCAAAGTAGCAATTTCAACCTACGTCCTCAATTATCTCTGCCTTCCTCTACAGTTTTATACTATATAGCGCCCTCTAGTACCACAAGTAAGTTATTCAGTGATATCATAACGGACGTCCTACCATCCTGTGCCTTCATCTTGCCATTGTTTTCCATATCTTTCTTTCCTCGTCGATTCTGCGCAGAACCTCTTCATTCCTTCCCTTATTAATCCACCTAATTTTCAACATCCTTCTGTAACACCACCTCCCACATGCTTCGATTCTCTCTTCTTCCAGTTTTCCCACAGTCCATATCTCACTGCAACACAATGCTACGCCCAAAAGGTACATTCCCAGAAATTTCTTCCTCAAATTATGACTTGCGTTTGATACTGATGGACTTCTCTTGTCCAGGGTTTCTCATTTTGCCGTTGTTAGTCTGCTTTTAATATCCTCGTTGCTTGTCCTTCATGGATTATTTTGCTGTCTAGGTATCAGAATTTCTTAACTTCATCTACTTGGTGATCCCCAATTCTGATGTTCTGTTTCTCGCTGTTCCCATTTCTGCTTCTTCTCATTACTTTCGTCTTTCTTCGATTTACTCTCAGTTCATATGCTCCATTAGACATATCCTGTAATTCTTCAGCACTTTCATTGAGGATAGCAATACCATCAGCGAATCTTAACACTAATGTGCTAATATCTGTCAAAACTTACGAAGTAACGGCGTCAGAGTAAGTTATGTTTCACGATACTTCCGTGTCGACTTTCTTAGTAGTACTAGAACCGTCGTGTTCTAGGATCAACTGATGACAGCCAATTTATCGAGCATCTGATTGTCCAATTGTCTTGCAAAGCGGAGTTCCGTAGTTACAACAGTAGTTAGCGATCAGCTGCCCCCCCCACCCCCCTCCCACCATAGGTAGGCATGCACGAAAAGAAGCACTGTGTTCGCCGTTAGCGCGTTCCAAAGCGATCGGAAGCTCATACAAAATTTTACTCCCTGTCGTTGTCAAATAGTCCGAGAAAAGTTAGTGAAAGCAAATCATATGAAGATATCAGTCCGATGTCACTGTCCGTTCCGTGGCGTTACTCTTTTGCTGCCGGAAATTGGAGCATCTCACAAGAGTGCCTTGGCGGCGGGAGACAACGACGAGCACCGCCGGCACACAGCACGCTAATTTGCCGGTGCCAGTAGCGGCAGCAGCAGACGGGATGCAGAAACTCATGTTCCAGCTGGAAATTAATGGAGCGACGGCAGAATTCCATTTGGACACAGGCGCGTCCTTGTCTCTTATTAATGTTGACACGGACCGGCCGGAGCGTCGGCTCCCCAGAGCTGCCGTATCCTCAGTGCAGCGTGGTGACGGACAAGAGACAGTCGACCCCGTTGCGGGGTCAGCTCGTAGTCAAGCTAAATATAATAACATAGATCACCAACCAGTCCTGCTGGTAGTAAATCCTTAGACAACTACCAACATTTTTAGCTTAAACGCTTTTGCACTTTTTGGCTTCCAAATTCAAGACAAAAAAAATCTAGTTTCAACTGCGACTCCGTTCAAGGGACTTAATACGTTATATACGCAGTGCAGCATATCCTTAAACCTGCATTGGGTTGTGCAACAAGGTTCCAAGCCCACGTATCCTCATAGCAATCAGTAACCTCTAAGTTCTGTAGAGTACATCTAGTGCCTTTCGTCATGAACGGTCAAATTAAAGAGAAGCTAGACAGTTTGCAAAGTATGGGACTGATGTCCCCTATATCTTCTAGCAATTGGGTCTCATGGTAGTAGTTAAGAAGCCAAGTGGATCACTTTATAGTAATTTTGAGTCTAACATCAATGCTCAAGTTTACGTATTAACATATCAGCATCATCTTGTCCTGACGCGGTAGCTGAGTGGCCGCCGGCACGGTAGCTCAGCGTGTTCGGTCAGAGGGCTGCGAGCTCTCTGTAATAAGAAAAACTGAGTCAATTCATCATCGATCAACTTGAACGAATGTCTTGTGACGTCCGCCTAGAACAAACGCAACGAACTATATCGAACAAAACAGCGCGACAAAAAGGTCTAGGGTTCGATTCCCGGCTGGGTCGGAGATTTTCTCCGCTCAGGGACTGGGTGTTGTGTTGTCCTAATCATCATCATTTAATCCCCACTGTCGCGCAAGTTGCCGAAGTGGTGCCAAACCGAATGACTTTTGACCTAAATTTGCAACCAAGACTGTTTTTAACCAATACTAAAATGATCCCCATCTTTTTTGAGTCTTTCCTCTTCTTTCATTTGGGCTGTAGTCCAGGATCTTTCGGCGAATTCCGTGACCTGGCATTTTCATGCGGCATCTCTAATTTTCACGATATTGTTGAATTTTCGTTTATCTTGAAAATATTTATTTTTGTTCTAAAATCTTCATTTCTAGTCAAGTCTCGTCTTCAGTAGTACTGCCGCCTCCACATACACTTCATCTCTGCTGCCTGACTATTTTTTCCTCTAATGACACCACATACAGCTTGGACTTTGTGCATTTCATTTTCAATATCAGACTCAAAATCAAAAATTTATAGCACAGCACAAGTAAGAGATTTAGAGATTTGTTCTAAAGCTGAAATGTCCAAAACAATTTTTCATTTGATTGGGTATTTTCCTCGAAATGTCATTATTTGGCTTTTATTAGTAGATACTTGTAAGTAATATTTCTTGCATATTTCGATCAGATGTTGTACCGATCTTCGGAGATCACATTCATTCTTTTGAAAAAGAATCAGCAAGCAAAAACACATTTAGGTATTTCTCATTCTGTACCTCATTTCCTTTGTAGACGGGCGTGCTGAAAAACAATGCCTCCGAATTTTGTATTTGAAATCTCTTAAAGCTTTTCAAATAAAACAAATGGTATTAACATCCAACATCCTTATAATTCATGTGTACCTGTTTGCAGACCTAGAGTGTTGCGAATTACAGCGTGTAACATGGCGGTGTGTAGCGTAACGAATAGGGCGCAAGAGAAACTGCTTGTTGTAATCGAGTTTCTAATTGGGAAACTTTGTCCACAAATGGGGTACCCTTTCCTTCAGCATGACAATACCAGATCAACCACGGGCGCAGCGACTGTGAAACAATCCGACGCGTGGGGTTCACTGTCATCGATTATCTTCCATACTCTATCGACGTGGCTACATCCGATTTTCAACTGTTTCCAGGCTTTCGATGAGTTCACTTGGATAGTGATGAAGCGGTGCAAGCACAGGTGAGGTCGTAGATCCGCCGACAAAAATATTCTTCGGTGACGGAATCAACAAACTGGTCTCTCGTTAGGAGAAATGTTTTCGCCATCGCGGCGACTATGTTGAGAAATAAATTTGTGTACATGAAGGAGGTAAACATGTAGATTGTTAACAGTTTTATTTTATTCAAAAATCTTATCAGTTTTCACACAAAAAATTCGGAGGAATTACTTTTCAGCACGCCCTCGAAGATGTGTATCCAATTCCTAGGCACAGGAATTGTTAGCAAAAATGTCTTTGGGCCATTATTTTTCCAAGACAGAGCTCGCAGAGTCCTATTTTAAATTACATGTAGATTATCAGACATAACTGTTTTTAGTGACTAACAGCCAATTCTTGGCGTATCATTAGACTGTCATTTTGAATCGGCAGTGCTCCCACAGTATTTAAGTCATATGAGGTGCGTGAAAAAGTAATGATGGTTCAAATGGCTCTGAGCACTGTGGGACTTAACAACTGTGGTCATCAGTCCCCTAGAACTTAGAACTATTTAAACCTAACTAACCTAAGGACATCACACACACCCATGCCCGAGGCAGGATTCGAACCTGCGACCGTAGCAGTCGCGCGGTTCCGGACTGCGCGCCTAGAACCGCGAGACCACCACGGCCGGCAAAAGTAATGAGGCTGATCTTCTAGCCATAAATTTTTTAATTTTTTTTTCAAACAACAGTTTTGTCCCCTTCAAAGTAGTTCCCTTCGGCAGCTACATACAGGCGGTGTCGTTGTTCCCAGTCTCCTCGTAGTTCTGGTAGGGCTTTTAACGCGTCGATCACTTTCTCCGGAGCCGTAAAGGTCACATGGACTCCGATCACGTGAAAAGGGCGGTTGTGGAACAGTAGGAGTGCCTTTTGAGTTGAAAAATTTCCGTTGTCATGATGCAGCATCCACTTGTGTGCTACGTCCGGTCTCAGTGAATTCAAGCTTTTTCTGCGCCATTCAAGGACATCTTCGTAAAACACTTGGTTGACAGTTGGTCCTGTATGAATAAATTCATTATGAACGATAGCCCTACAGTCAAAGAAGCAAATCAGCTTTGTTTTGATATTTGACTTACACATTCGAGCTTTTTTCTGTCGAGATGTCTCACTTTGCCGTTTTGTCTCGTAATGGCACCTAGAAATCCAGTATTCATCACCTGCCTTCACACGACTGAACCATTCATGGTCATTGGCAATCCTCTCAAGAAAATCGACCCACACATTTCTTCGATTGTCCTTTTGCTCAGTTGTAAGGTTTTCTGGCACAATTTTGGCACAAATCTTCTGTGTGTGCAGAACTTCTGTGAAAATTTGATATACGGTGAAACTGTTTAACAGGTCGCCCATTATTATTATCGTTAAACGTCCGTCTGATCTCACAAGAACACGCTCACGTTCGACATTTTCGCCGGTCTTGAAAGGAGAGATCTGCCTGAGGGAGGTTCATGTTCAATGTATTCTCGGCCTTCCAAAACCTCTGCTCTTGATAAGGAATGTTCCCCATACACCAGTTTCAATTTTTCGAAGGTCAGAGTTAGTGATCCCCAAGTCTGACACAGAAACTGTTATACCGGAGCCTAGGTAGCTCCTGAGGGCCGGCAATCCATATTACACCACAGAGGACGAGGTTGTCTATGCCCGAGGCGTACCGAAAGCACCATGGTAAACAATGGCTATTTACATACATGATAATGGAAACAGACATTCTGAGCACTACCTCCTGCAGGGGGAGCTCGAGCCACGGTCTGCAGGAAGTATCACTACACCAAAAGCTGACTGGCTGGAGAGAGCTATTTAGGGGCTAGAACAGCCCTGAAGTTCAGTTCACGCCGGATGCCAATCTGGTGTACTGCAACCATTGAAGATTACGTCTTCGTCTCTGAATCGGACTGTTACTAGGTGTGTGGGTGTTACCACGAGCCTTCGTGGAAAATTAGGCGTGAGCTTTAGTTTGCCTGCATTAAGAGACTTGTACTGGCATCGTTATTGCTGCCTTTCGTTTGTTGTTCTGTGATCAACCTTATGAACTTACGTCAATAAAGGTTGTCGGAATGAGATTTTCACTCTGCAGCGGAGTGTGCGCTGATATGAAACTGCCTGGCAGAATAAAACTGTCTGCCGGACCGAGACTCGAAATTAATAAAAGTTGTGTTTGTGAAAAATTGCGAATTGTCAATCACAGCGCAAACTTGATGGCATAACGATCCTGTAAATTTTGCTGTTTCATTTTCGTAATACACAACAAAAACACAACTTCACTGACGGTGCTCTCAAAAATCACGCGATGCCCGTACGGAGCTCAAACTCGGACTGATCATCTAGAAGGGATGAACGCACCGGTCTACACAAGTAGAACAACACACTTTTGCCAGATTACTCGTAGTGTTGTAAGTCTCATTACTTTTCTCACACACCTCGTACCTTGAACAACTCTTCCCAGCTATCTCCAGTTGGGTACATTATTTGGATGAGTTGATAATTACAATGGTTACCTTTGAGCTCCGTTCTCGCCTCGACAAATGTTCATTTGAGTCAAGTGCAAAGTATCGAGGATATATATTAGTTAATGAAGGGCTTACGCCACATACATGGACGCAGTAATTAATTTACTACCTTATAAGAACGGGGACCTTGATAACAGAATTAATGCTATGAAAAAGAGATGCTCTGGATCACAAAGCCAGACACACCTCCTGCCTGTATAGCCTCGCTGCCAAACAGTGTTAAGGAAGGAGTTGTGTGCACTCACCTGCTACTGTGGCGAGGGCAGCGGCCAGCAGGAAGAGCAGCGCCCACATCACGGCTCGCGGCCCCGCGGAGTGGCCACCAGAGGCGCGCCGGTCATGCTATGAACACACCAGACAAACGAACCAGTCAGCGCACCTGCTCACTCCGTGAGAGACCGTCATAAGCATCGACGTCATCTCGTCTGGTTACGACAGGACATAACAACATAGCAAATCACATAAAATTAATGTATAAAAAGCGTCTAATATTTCTGTTACAGATAAAAAAACACTCCGTTTTCAGGCCACAAGTGGCCCATCGGGACCATCTGACCGCCGTGTCATCCTCAGCTGAGGATGCGGATAGGAGGGGCATGTGGTCAGCACACCGCGCTCCCAGTCGTTATGATGGTTTTCTTTGACCGGAGCCGCTACTATCCGGTCGAGTAGTTCCCCAATTGGCATCACCAGCCTGAGTGCATTCCGAGAATTGACAACAGCGCATGACGGCCCAGATGGTCACCCATCCAAGCGCAGGCCACGCCCGACAGCGCTTAATTTCGGTGATCTGACGGGAACCGGTGTATCCCCTGCGACAAGGCCGTTGTCTCTGTTACAGATAGAGCTCAAAATTAGGGAAACTCTCCTATAAAGAGATCACGAGAACGGTTTACTTACATTCCAATTTTAGAATGTGTTGTTGGAGCTTATGTTTAAGGGAAAAAGAAACGAACAACACTTACGGAGCCAAAAAGTAAGTTAATAGAAATAAAAACGGACGAGTGTGAGTAGGACGCACGTCTGATGGTTTCATGCAAACTAAATTATGTATATGGATAATAATAATAATAATAACTTCGTGTGGATCAATGGCCTGGTGCAGGTTTTTATGTCAAACACCACTTCAACGACTTGCGTGTCCCTGACCTACACCAGTTAAACAACTGTGGGAACGGGACCTATAGTGTAACGTGAAATGAGAGCCATGGGTTGTTTCTGGCGACACCTCACGTAGTTGAGATGTAAGTGCTAGGTCAGAAAGAAAGCTAATAAATCTGTTGTCCGTCGAACATTCGATCCCGTGACTTCTCAGTTGCCAGGCACGCACCTCATCGCTTTTCTAAATTGCTCCTTTAATTGTTGTTACTTGGCGTAGTTGTATGAATTAAACTATGTAATGTATAAAATGAACAATCCACTCAGTATCTTTGGGTGTTAAGCACCCAAGTACGTTTTATCCTAAATTAATATGCTGATTAACACAGCTACATAATTTGATGATTATACAACTGTCATTGACAGACTTTTTTGGTTTCTTCTCGAAAATCTCAGTACATAAGGCAAGTTCAATCTCACAGAAAAGTAGCTGTCACGTTAAGTAATAGAAAACACTATACACTAGACATAAGATGCTGCTGATGAGCAGCATGTGTCCAACACTAGTCTAGCAGTAAATAAATAAAAATAATCTCTATTGGATAGTTAATGGCAATAAAAGCACGTTTTTGAAACTCCATATGTAGGCTTTCAGGGTATACTGAAAATAATGTCAGGTTTCAACAACATGCCTTAAAACATCCTGACAGATTAACACTGGACTCAGACTAGGGACCTCTGCCTGTTCAAGTGCTCTACCTCTTTTTTTTTAAGTCAACTTTTCTGTTTCCTGAAGTATGCTTTGCCACTTGTTTTTAGCTAAGGCTCTATTTCTGTCGATGTTTTGTTTTGTTTTTATGTTATGTTACATTGCAGAAAGAACAGACACAGTCAGCTTCAGTCTGGGTTAAAGATAAGGTAGGCAGGAGTTGCATCCGGTGCCTGGTGACGATCCCTCCTTCCCTCCCGTTGGTTCATCACGTGGTATTGGCATGTTTTTTCTATTTCTTCTATTTCTTTTCTTTATTTTTATTATTTTCGCTAGGAAGAACACAATGAGAGAAGACTCCAGAACAAGGGGGAAAACTGTCCAGTACCTTGATGATTGAATACAAAGTGCAACATATTTGCAAATAAAGCACGATGACGCGGAAGCCCCTGCCACCAATGCGTTTTGACCACATCTTGGCGAAAAACACGGGGGTCAGGATCGTTGTCATACCCGACTTTATAGTAGGCGTGGTGTCTGAGAAGCCATGCGATTGAATATATCTTCATCCGAGGCAAAACGGAAAAGCCCAAATAGAGAAGAAAGTCTATCGAGAAAGTAGCTTCAGCTGATCGGGTAAGGAAAGCCATCTGTCGGCGAGACCGGTGCCAGTGTTTTCTTTCGCAAGAGACTATTCTGTGTGGTACTGTATCTCGCTGATGACATGTGTCGCAAAGACCAGTAAGACTAACCAATGTGATGGAGGCGTTCGGTGGTCGGGATCAGATTGTGAATGACCAACTATATACCACGAAGAGGTGAGCTCCATCGGAAGGATAGGAAGACTAACGTAAAACCACACTATTTTCCATACTTGACTACCAGGCGCAACTTCTATCTAGTTAGTTCATCTATAGGCTGTCCGCCACTGGTAGCTGAGTGGTCAGCGCGACAGAACGTTAATCCTAATGGCCGGGATCGATCCCCGGCCTGGTCGGAGATTTTCTCCGCTCAGGGACTGGGTGTTGTGTTATCCTAATCCTCATCACTTCATCCCCACCGACGCCCAAGTCGCCGAAGTGCCGTCAAATTTAAAGACTTGCACCCGGAAAACGGTCTGCCGAACGGGAAGCCCTCGTCACACGATATCTATAGGCTTTTCTGAGCGAGTTTTCAAGTATCAAAACATATAATGTATAGGCCCGAATCTTTTATTGCTTTGATTTAGACGCTTATCTACGCCATCGGGGAACCATAGACATTAGTAGTTGATATGAATTTCAACTTGATACCTCTACACAGGTCTCAAGTAGATGGACAATAAAAGGCAAAAATTATAAGTTTTGTTTGATGTAATTATAAACTAACAGTTTTGTGATTTTTTTCCTTTACTTGTACTGTAAAACCATGCTTCTTCCGAATTTTATGATTTTAGGTCAACAGTATATACACTATTGGTTTTGATGCGTGAGTTTGTGAGGACCGAAATATGTGACATTAACAGCCGTACTTTGTGACTATATTGACATAGAAGCTTAAACGTTTTATACTGCACAGGGATCGTGCACTTTAGGACCTGCCATAAATTCTAAATTGATTCCTCTCCCCGTTCCTGAAGACGGACGGCTGACGAAGTGATCCCACAGGAGTTCTATTTTTAGCAATTGAGGGACAGATCGCAAAAATTACATTACTGTGCAGTGTTATTCATAATTAATTCCGGAGTTTCTTAAAATGGTTGTGCGGAAACCACAAGGCGTAGAGAAAAATGGCAGAGAAAAATGGCACTTATTAATGAAATTTCCAATGGTAATACGTGCTCTGGTGTATTTACAGAGTGGACCTCCAGCGGACAGGCGAATCAGAACATAACTGAAGAAAACTTCACAAGCCAAGAATGCTAAAAAAGCATGTCACTGGATGACCGATTTCGACACAGCTGCGCTATCATCCGATTTTATGCTTTAAAATTTTTGCAACATGTTGTTCATTAGCGATGAAAATCGAGCACTGCTTACCACCTGCGATCCATTACTTTTCCTATAAATTATCTGAAAGTCGGTGCACTATCCTGCCAAATCCTAATAAACCGTCAGTAAAATTCCAGTATATACAGCAGATTACATGTGTGTGTCAAAAGCCATGGGATAGTGATATGCACTTATACAGATAGGCTTCTACAGGGTGCACAAGGCATAAAAGGGTAGTGCATAGGCGGAACTGTCATTTGTGCTCAGGTTATTCACATGGAAAGCTTCACATGGATTATGGGCGAAGGCGGAAGTTAAGATTTTGAAAGCGGAATGGTAGTTTGAGCTAGATGCATGGGACATTCGATTTAGGAAATCGTTACGGAATTGAGTATTTCCAGATCCGCAGTGTAAAGACTGTGCCGAGAATACCAAATATCAGGAATTACCTCTCACCACAGACAACGCAGTGGCCGCCGGCCTTCAACGAGTGCAGCGGTGTTTGCTTAGAATATTCAGTGCCAACAAACAACACTGCGTGAAATAACCGCAGAAATCGATGTGCAAGCTATGGCCAACATATGCGTAAGGACAGTGCGCCGAAATTTGGCGTTAATAGTCTATGGCATCAGACGACCTACGCGACATCGCCTGCAGTGGCCTCCTGGGCTCGTGACCATATCGGTGTGGACACTAGACTTGGAAAATTGTGGCCTCGTCAGATGACTGCCGGGATCGGTTGGTAAGAACTCATGGTAGGGTTCAAGTGTGGCGCAGACACCACGAAGCCATGGACTCAAGCTGTCAACAAGGCACTGCACAAGCTATTCGTAGCTCCGTTATGATGTGAACTGTGTTTACGGGAAATGGACTGGTCCAGCTGAACTGATCATTGACTGAAAATGATAATGTTCGGCTCCCTGGAGGTCATTTGCAGTCATTCAAGTGTGTCATTCATTGACGACTATGCGCCACCTCATGGGGCTACAATTGTTCACGATTGTTCTGAAGAATGTTCTGGACAGTTCGAGCGAATGATTTGGCCACCCAGATCAGATGACTGCCGGGGTTGGTTGGTAAGAGCTCATGGTAGGGTTCAAATGTGGCGCAGACACCACGAAGCCATGGACTCAAGCTGTCAACAAGGCACTGCACAAGCTATTGGTAGCTCCGTTATGATGTGAACTGTGTTTATGGGGAATTGACTGGTCCAACTGAAGTGATCATTGACTGAAAATGATAATGTTCGGCTCCCTGGAGGTCATTTACAGTCATTCAAGTGTGTCATTCATTGACGACTATGCGCCACCTCACGGGGCTACAATTGTTCACGATTGTTCTGAAGAATGTTCTGGACAGTTCGAGCGAATGATTTGGCCATCCAGATCACCCGACATGAATCCAATCGATCTTTTATGGCACATAATCGAGAGGCCAGTTCGTGCACAAAATCCTGCACTGCAGCACTTTCGCAATTATGGCAGCATGGCTCAGTATATCTGTAGGGGACTTCCAACGACTTGTTGCATTTACGTCACGTCGAGTTTCTGTACTACGCCAGGCAAAAGAGTGTTCGACAAGATATTGGGAAGTATCCCATGACTCTCGTCATTTAGGTCTGTAGTATAATACTAGAAGCAAATTTTACTTCAATCTGTCACAAACACATGGTGCGGAGTTAAACCAGAATTCCTTCTGATCCTCTGCAAGTCGGAACTTGGGTGTGGACTCCTATTATTTGGGAGTGTTTCGAAAAATATTCTACAGAAATTGGACAAGCTACAGTGTAAGTCATTGATCAGTGAGAACTGTATTGGGATCAATGTCACCATCGCCAACTGATATGACCCTTGTAGAAGAAAATGACATGCTGCTTCCACATTCGAGGTGGGTAGACCTTACTTTGGAACTATACCAGACAAACTATGAAAAGATGCAGAGGCAAGATGTATGCCTATAGATGAAGGACGTACTGCATCGAAAGATTGCATCCACTAGAGGATGTCCAGAGGATATGCTGATAATGATAGGTGTTGGCATGGAGTTTCTCACTACCATACATCAGGACACAGATAATCGCCACTTGATTACCAGGAGAATCCAGCAGTTTTATGAACTATTCCAGCGCAAAATAAGTTGCACGCATGCATAACAGCTCAAAACACTTCTTAGCTCTAGCTCTTCTAGAAAACGGTGTACAAGAATAAAATTATCCCTGTGGGCTAGCTTGTAAACAATGTCTCTCATACACCCTTAATGGCGAACACTAAATAGGACAATCAGACAGTTATGGTTGTGATAGAACTCTACTGGGCATATTATGTTCAAATATACGCAGGTTATTCCATGTCTCCTGAAGAAACGGGTTATGATTTCTATTCCCCCCTGATGAACGTTAAAGGAAGATACATTGTGTGTATGCGAGGGTCAGATGCAGCAGCTGAATACACTGGAGTCCAAAAGTAAAGCAACAAAGTACTATATCATCCTGTCCTGTGTCTAATTCACGATATAATCATGCAAACTGTCAACAAATGTCCGTACGATCGTGGCCTGCACTGAAGATGGCATTCTGGTCAGCAGACAACCACACCAACGATGACGTCAGGATACCTACCAATCGGGGTAGTGTTTGCCGGATAGTCGCACATCTACAGTCGGTGTGTACACTTTCACAGATGGTGCAGTATGGCACAGAGAAGACGCCAACCAGGCTCTCTGCGGTAGAGGGCCATGGGAAGAATGGAAGGTCAGTCGCAAACTCATGAGACACGATGGCTTAATGTGAATCGTTCTGTTGTTTTTCGGATGTGGCGAGAGTTTATAGAGATCGAAACCGAATCCCGAAGACCAGACGGGGCCGACCACGTGTAACATCAGAACGAGAGAACGATTGTTTGGCTGTAATGGCACGACGGTACCGCCTTAGTATTGCACGGCAGCTTGCATCTGACGTCACAGCATTCAGTGGACGCGTTGCAGCAAGGCAAATGGTATACAGGAGGCTTTGGCAGAGTGGCCTTTATTGTCGGAGAGCTGCTGTATATGTAGCTCTGACGCGTCTTCACATAAGGGAACGTCTACATTGGAGCTGTCAACATGGCCACCTGGACAGTCGAGCAGTGGTCCAATGATCTTTTCACAGATGAGTCCCGATTCGGTCTACACAGTTGTTCTACGGATTTGCATCTGGAGGGAACGTGGTACATGACTTCGGGGCCCAACCACTGTGGTAAGACACAGATATCGAGGATGATACCTAATGGTGTGGGCAGGGATTATGTTGAGCACTCGAACACCTCTTCATGAAATTGTACGGGTGGATCGGCAATGTTTAACATTTGTCAGTTATCGTGGCGAGATCTTGGAACCTAATGTGCGGTTGTTGCGAGATGCTGTGGGCCGAGATTTCGTATCGCTGGACGATAGTGCTCAACCTCATAGAGCACGCGTAGTTGATGTTTTCTTGGAAAAGGAAGATATTGCACTCATGGCATGGCCTGCTCGCTCTTCCGATTTCAATCCCATATAGCACACCTGGGATGGACTAGCGACACGGGTTGCATTACGTTAGCATCCACCAACCACTCTCCAAGACTAGGAAGCAACGCTGCAGGAAGAATGGGCGTTATTGCCGCAACATGAGATTGATGACATCATTCATAGCACGCCCCGTCGTTTGTCAGGTCTCCATTGCTGCCAGAGGTGATCGCACCCCATGCTGAGCGTATTAACCAGTAGTCGGAATGTTAAGTTGGAAAAAATGAAGAACATTTTTGTCTAAGCTTATGCATGTTGCAGTTGTTTACTTTTAGTATTCTTTATCTTGTTTCTACTATCACCTGATTACACTGTTTCGTAGCAAAATAAACGCAACCCTGCAAAATTTCGGTTTGTTGCTTTAATTTTGGACATCAGTGTATTACCAATACTATTTGCTATTCCTTTTGGCAATAAGCTGTTCCTTTTGGCATTAAAAAGGTTTTCACTGAAAACTTTTATAAAGAGACCCTAACATATGCCATATAGTGGATATAAACACTATAACAGGAAATGGAAACTACTAATTAGGCATAAGATACTCTGTACATACTGCAAGAATCGTCAGCATTGAAGTAAAACATGTACATTAAAAGGCATGTGAACGTCATGAGCCAATAAACAGCAAATACTTCTGTAGAAGTACAATTATATTGCCATGTGAGCAATTACTGGAAGCGTGCAAAAAAGATCTAGGCCATATCCGATAAAAGTGAAAGATGCGTATTTGCTTGTGTACAGAATACCTTTAGAGGTAAGCGTGATTTCGTAGACAAAATAAGTCAAAGGCACCAAAGTTTCAGAATGCAAACGAGTGTAGGAAATAAAGAAGAAGTTGTTTTAAACCATTTAATACTAGCATGCACTAAATGACAGAAATAGCAACAAAATTCATACCTGAAATTAAAAGCTTTATTACAAAAATTCATTACAACTCACTTATGGGCAAATTATATCAGCATCTTTGAGATCGTAGCAAACTACTTAAAAGCTTGGCACAGAATGATAATCGCAAGCTGTGGAATTTATTTTGCTTGTGTATTTAATTATTGACAATGAAGAAAAGAACATTAATCGTTCACAAAATTCGTCGTTTTACTATGGCATATATATTACATAGTTACCTTCAGAGCTAAAAATTACAAAATAGGAAAATCAGGAACAAATATAAGATATCTTAGAACTTATTGTAAGTTCAAACATATGCACCATACAGTTGCATGCCATATAACAGGTGACATTAGACCAAAGTTTCACCCAATACACAATATTGGTTGGTGTAGGTCATACAGGAGTCATACAGGAGTCCAACATGAACTGAAGCCGTGTCCTACATGGCTGAACGGGAAGAAAATGTGACATCAGAGTCGTGCGGTTCTCTCTGTCGAAGTGTCGGTGAATATTTAAATAATAGTAAAGCTATGCAATTTTTTAATTTTTTATAAAAATTGTACCGAACAAAAAACTATATGCAATGGTTAAGCTATGGTAAGCAAATCACGTCGTGAACCCATAAATATAGCCTTCTCAATGACAGTAAGCACATGATAGTATGTCGTGTATTCTTGCAGGGACAAAGATACATTAACAATTTTATTACTTTACTATCATGATCATTTTCTAAACATATCCGAATTTTTGGATTTGTAAATAAATTTATGTTACGTAATATGCAAATATGTTGTTCTTACGCTTAGATCTGTACACAAATTTTAATTGTAAAACAATTGTTCTCACTAAAACCAAATAAAACATTACTCAGAACGAAAGTGACTCTGTGAATAATGTCCTGCTTATATATCACAGGACTGTTGATTACCGCCACTGGCTAAAGCATGGGAAAATACCATGTCTGTCCACATCCAGCGTCGAATAGCAGGACTCCATCTCAATGTTTACATCGTCCACATTGCACGAAATCAATAATCTATATCTGTACGGTTGGTATAGCTGATGTAGGAGGTAGCTGTAACTGCTATGGCTAATATTAGCACCACAGCCAGTGCAACAAAGACAGGCACAAACACATAAGGTTAAGAAACGATCAAATAACTTAAATGGAAGAATGTTTCCAACTATGAGGTCTGAACTTACCCCGCCCAAGTGGAATGACGTGTAGCTCTGATGCTATTGCTAAATATATATTATTGTTGAATGAGCCATCTCTGTTTGATATGGCACTGTCCCACTTCACGAAACTTTCTCCTTCATATGAATGAACATACATCCCAGGAATGTGACCTATGAAAAGACAAAGGATTCTGCAAGGTAAATACGGAACATTACCTCGCAGTCTTTGCACGAACAAAAGAGTTTTATTAGATTACTCAGGTGCCACATAGAATCAGGTACCAGATACGCCTAATGTTAATCCTGAAGAAACATACGAAATATAGGAGTTCTAAACTCATTATAGGAGCCCTACCCGAGCTCTCAGAAGAATTCATCAGTACCGAATTTTAAAAACACATCCAGGCGCTTTAAGCACCGTACGAAGGTCCATATTTTTACAGAATGTTTGCATGTTTTGTTTTCAGAGGGTCCCTATACATTCTGGGGCCTACGAAGTTTTATGTATCAAGTTTCAAATGTTAATCCTGAAGAAATGAACGAAATATAGGAGCCCTAAACTCGATATGGGAACACTACCCGAGCTCTCAGAAGAATTTATCAGTACTGCTTTTTAAAAACACATCCAGGCGCTTTAAGCACCATACGAAAGTCTATATTTTTACAGAATGTTCGCATGTTTTGTTTTCAGAGGGTCCCTCTACATTCCGGGCCCTACGAAGTTTTATGTATCAGGTTTCACATTTTTCTAGAATTTGCTGTCGTAGCACAGTGCAACAGCACAACATTATGATTCGATACTGTTTTTACGTTTTAGTTAGAGGTGTACAGTCGACTGCTGCTCTCAGTGTTGTATAGAATGTGAGTCTGGCGGTATACATCTGACTTTCGAAAGAAACATCATTCATACAATTCCGAATAACGCAAGAGCCAACAAGTGCGAGAATTATGGCACAATCAGCTTAACTCCTCATACAAGTTGCTGACGAGAATAATATGCAGCAAAATGGTAAAGAAATTTGAGGACGTGTTAATTTGGCCTTTGGAAAGGTAAAGGACCCAGAGAGGCATTTCTGAGGTTGCGATTGATAATGGAAGTAGGAGTAAAGAAAAATCAAAACACGTTCATAGGACTTGTCGACCTGCAAAATGCGTTCGACAGTGTCAAATTGTGCAAGATGTACGAAATTCAGAGAAACAGGGAAAGACGGGTAATGTGCAACATGTAGAAGAGCCAAGAGGGAACAATAAGAGTGGAAGACCAAGAACGACGTTCTCTGATTAAAAAGGGTGTAAAATAGAGATGAAGGCTTTCACGCCTACTGTTCAATCTATACATCGAAGAAGCAACGGCAAAAATAAATGTTCAAGAGAGGAAATAAAATTCAAGGTGAAAGGATGTCAATGTTAAGATCTGCTGACGACATTTCTATTCACAGTGAAAGTGAACGAGGATTAGAGGATCTGTTGGATGGGATGAACAATCTAAGGGGTACAGGATGTGGAGGATTGAGTGTCACTAAAAAAAAAAAAAAAAAAAAAAATTAAAGAGAAGTGGCAGAAATGAGAACAACGAGAAACTTAACATTAGAATTGGTGATCAGGATGAAGTTAAGAAATTTTGCTACCTAGGCTACCGGGCGGAGAGCGGTTGACGTAAAAAACAGAGTAGCACTTGCAAAAACGGCATTCCTGATCAAGAGAAGTCTACTGGTATCTAACATAGGCCACAATTTCAGAAAGAAATTTTTGAGAACGTACGTTTGCAGCACATCGTTCTATGGTAGGGAAACGTAGACTGTAGAAAAACCGGAACGGAAGAGAATCGCAGCATTTGAGATGTGGTGCTACATAAGAATATTGAAAATTAGGTGGATTGGTGAGGTAAAAATGAGGAGGTTATCCGGGGAATCGGTGAGGAAAGGAATACACGGAAAACACTGATAAGAAGAAGGGACAGGATGGTAAGCCATCTGTTAAAACATCAGGGCCTGACTTCCATGGTACTAGAGCGAGCTGTAGAAGCCAAAAAATGCAGAGGAAGACAGAGGTTGCCATACAGCCAGCAAATAATTGAGGACGTAGGATGCGAGGGCTACTGTGAGTCGTTTCTAGGCGCCATTTTGACGCTTTACTACGACTCTGCCATCCGTCAGAACGGTTAGAAACTTCACCGGCCCACAAAATAAACATCAAATGTGAAGCACAAACAAGGTTCAAAAAAATGGTTCAAATGGCTCTGAGCACTATGGGACTTAACATCTTAGGTCATCAGTCCCCTAGAACTTAGAACTACTTAAACCTAACGAACCTAAGGACATTACACACATCCATGCCCGAGGCAGGATTCGAACCTGCGACCGTAGCAGTCCCGCGGTTCCAGACTGCAGCGCCTATAACCGCACGGCCACCGCGGCCGGCTCACAAACAAGGACATTCTTCTATGTATATTAATGGCTTTTTTTTTAAATGTGGGGCTTTACTTATTGGCCGCACGGGGTAGCCGTGCAGTCTCGGGCGTCTTGCCACGGTTCGCTCGGCTTCCACCGCCAGAGGTTCGAGTCTTCCCTCGGTCATGGGTGTGTGTGTGTGTGTGTGTGTGTGTGTGTGTGTGTGTGTGTGTGTGTGTGTGTGTATGTGTGTGTGTGTCTGTGGGTGTGTGTGTGTGTGTGTGTCTGTGGGTGTGTGTGTGTGTGTGTGTGTGTGTTGTCCTTAGCGCAAATTAGTAGTAGTTAAATAGTGTGTAAGCCTAGGGACCGAAGACCTCAGCAGTTTGGTCCCATAGGAACTTACCACAGATTTCCAGATTACTTATTGAACGACCCTCGTATCTGTGGAAGTAAACCTGTGAGAGGTGAGATTGGGGAGGAGGGTCATGAGAAGTGCTTGGATAATTAAATCACTTAGAGGTTTTGAGCGTGAAAGCCATAGGTCCCAGGATCGAATTCCTGTCTGGTACATAGTTTTGACATCTGCCAATAGCTTACAAAACAGAATACATTATGCTGCAGAGTTAAAATTTGTTCTGGTATTCATTTATAGTCCACGTAAGTCAGCCCATAACATTGGCTATGTAGAATGAGCGTGAAGAACCTATGAAAATGCCGCAGCAGCTTCTGCGTGAGGAGAAATACGCGAGGGTACACGGGTTTGTACTGCTCGTAAACAAATTAATGGAGACTGTTACATAATACTCTTGCCCAGTCAACTGCAGACTCCCATATGAAAGTTACAATGAAAAATGTTAATGCTAATAGCGTAGTTCAATCCTTCACCGAACTGATATATTCTACTTATATCGCTTTACAGCAGCTTCGTTGGCTCCAAGTTATTGTTGGCGACGTGAGAATAGATTTATCACAACTTACCTGATTACCGAAATATGTCTTGCTTTATAAAAACTTAGCCTAGTGGACTGACAAAATTTTATAGTTATAAGTAGTTAACAAAAAATAGTAATTCTAGATTTACAAGGTATAGTGCTTCAATATATAAATCTCTCATTCTACAATTCCTTCCGATGCTCCTAAGTAGTTCTGTATGCTTGCTCATGCTCTGCTTGACAGAACAATTTTACAATACGTATGGTATATGAGAAATAACAATTTGACAGTGTCTTATGTACCTTACTGAATTGTCATAAATTTTGAGAAGTAATGGTTTCGGGTGTTACTTTATACTAAGTGCTGACACCGAAGTTGTGTTCAGTAAACTGTTTCAGCCTCTAATCAGTCAACTATCTTCTGACTTGCCTAGAGATGGGTGTACCAATGCAAAGTCACTAGTTTAGTCTGTGGATCTTATATGTCGATGTCCGTTTCTAGGGCTGTTTACGTTAATGTTTATGACATTCAGATTATCACTTAGTTACTTCGTACTGTTATTTCAACGTATGGCATTTTCTGAAAATAGTGAACGCACTGAAAAGCGTAAATTGATGATGAATAAAATGACTGTGGCATAAATATCTGTCTGAATTCCACCGAATACGTAAATAATAAGCAAGCTGTAAACCGTGGAAGTTCAGCTCTCCGTCTTAGAATCAAATGGCAAAATTGCAACCTTGTTTGTCGTTTTATGGCCTCAGAGCTTTCGCTCGCTGTAAGGCAATGCAGCAATGACCACCCAAGAGCGTGGTTTGTGCCTTTAGCGGGTCCTATTCGCCGCACCCTTGTGTCAGGATCATCAATTTGTTGCACCACTCGCTCCTCCGACGTAAGAACTCTGCCAGGACCGTGCGAGGTGGCACAGTGGTTAACACACTGGACTAGCATTCGGGAGGACGACGGTTCAATCCCGCGTCCGGTCACCCTGATATAGGTTTAACGTGATTTCCCTAACTCGCTCCAGGCAAATACCGGGATGGTTCCTTTGAAAGGGTACGGCCGTCTTTCTTCCCCGTTCTGCCCTAATCCGATGAGACCGATGACCTCGCTGTCTCTTCCCCTCCCTCAAAACAACCCAACCGAACTCTGCCAAGCCTACGACTATTCATTGTCGGTGTTGTGTACGCAATGGCTAATATAGGACACAGCTGTACCATATCTGACAAGAGCATCATTGTGAGAGGACTAAGTACAGAGACAAAAAAAGCCAACAAGAAATGAGCAAAGAACGTCTGCACACAGTAAACTGCGGCCGCTTAAGAGGAAATCAGAAGTAAGAGTGAAACATGATGTTCTTGTTACATCGAAAGCAAAATTATTTTATGCTGTTTTATATTTAGACGCTAACAATTGCGCTATATTTTCTCACATAATTTTACTAAAATTACTGTTACATGTAACCCAGAACAGTGTGAACTTACACATTCTGATATCTACGTACTCTAAATTAATATTTGCATGTTAAAGATCTGTCACCGGTCTTTCCATCAGCTCGAAGATTTGTAACTTTTATTCATTATTTAAGTATATATATTCTAATGACAGTGTGACCTCTGTGTTGTTGCGAACTTAGCTTTGTTTCTATGTAATAGGATTTACTTCATGTTTCACTATTTCTGAAATATCTTTATTTATATTTTCCTGTAATAGATCTGATGACTGCGGTAAAGCTGAAAGAGATTTTTTGTTTAAGTAGAATAAAATTTTAGCAACAATGTGAATCCTACGATTTAGAAATGGGACCAGATATTTGGTACTGGACATATGTTTGAAGGACTTAGTTTCTACTTCTGATCGGTACTGCCTGCTGTAAGAATACGGGACTTTTAGGCATACCGTATCGCTAATACATAAATATACTAGATAAGATAAATTTCAATGGATGTGTTTCTGCTTGCAAATATAATACTTGCACACATAATTTAATCCATTTAATTTTTCTCTTATTGTCGAAGTACGTTTCCATTCTTCTAAAGTCCTCCTCATTCACCAGAATCATTTTAGTGCGAAAGGACAGGACGAGAAATAACAATCCTACGACTTTCTTCAGAGTCTCTTTTGCGAGTTACTTTGATTCAGCTAGTTAATAACAATTACGCTGCATTACTGCTGTGATTCTGTTCAATTTAAGATCGAAACAAGATAGATTTACGAATTTCTCACTAAAAAGCGAAGTTTGCAGCTCCATAGAGGAATTTGGTGCTCTAGCTAGACTTAGAAGCTTTACGTACCACAGTGACTAGGACGGTGAAAGCATTTCATTATGATAAGTTAGTTTGCGCGTTATCGGACTTTAAAAGTGTATAAGAGGTTCCTCAGCCAAATATATGTAACAGTATACAGAATCACAATAGGCACACTTGGCAAAATCAATATCCGAAGAGTGCTGAGAGTCACATTCTTGAGCCTCAAAATCAAGCGGCACTTGAATTACATTCTTGATTTCAGTAGTATGTGCGGGAGTTTTGTAGCCAGCTGCCTGCCTGAAATACTGAAGCGTAGGCTGATGCACTGGAGCAGACAGCTGGTTGTGAACAATAGAACGTATTTTCATTTTGAAAATTGTGTTTTCTAATTTGATGTCGAAGTCACTGCAGAGCGTTCTCATGGAGTCTGCTATACTTCTTGCACATATTTTATATTGTCGGAAGGAATATAGTCATTGCTTCAGCTTCTATCCTTATCGAGTTGAGACTCATATTTCTCCAAGAAAATGTAATTCCATACAGCTTTTTGTTAGTGGCCACTCATTGGAAGTCCAACACTTATTCTGTAAGTTGTATTGTGTGCAGACTGGACAAAGGCAAATGTTAATTTTTCCCCTTTTTAGGTAATGTCACGCCAGAGGTTAGTTCATAATTAAATTCATTCTGATCATTGTTTCAAATGCAGTACGGCTGTACCTGGAATCGTGCGGTTTTCTGGTTTACTTCTTCTACATAACAGGCACCAGATTGGCGAATATTTTTGTCTTCCCGTCCATGTCTGCCAGTCACAAACGCAGTGATGGGTCTACGGCACATTTGTATTCGTTCTTTACACGTACTGTAAAAGCTGTATAACATGTAAACTTTGTGTGCCTAATTTCTCTTGCTTTTTGAATTACCCAAAATTTTAGGTGCCAGTAATAGACATATTTTCCTGCATTCCTTGCTATGTGAAATTGGGATAGAATGTTGCTTTGCCTCTAGTTCTTTGACTGCCTATTTTCCTCGTAATGTATGTTTATTACATCTATTTTTCTCCACGTAATAAAATATGACTTGATGTTAGGTGTGCTTTTTATACATGATTTCTCAATAATAAAGAGCTGTAGGCTGCATCTTTACGTGGACGTGTACCATAATCTTCATAAACAAGTTCAAGACGTTCTTCCGAAAATGATGTTAAAATCCTAACTGTATTACATTTCTTTTCTGGTGGAAGATCATAGTCACTATTTCCGCCATTGCCACTAGCATTTCAATCTTAGACATTATTACTCACGTTATCGTCTAGAAAGTCGTTTTCTTCATTCACTATGCTATCCAATCTAGCTTTAGTTGAGCAAATCCACCAAAAACATTGTGTAAGTATCGTTATCCTTTCCCACACCGTCTTACGTTGGAAAAGGGAGGAATATTATGGTTGAAGGTCCTGTCGACATCGAGGTCATTAGAGGCGGAGCATAAGCTCGATTTGTGGGGAGAGAAAACGGCTGTGCCCTTTCGAAGGAACTATTTCGGAATTAGTCGAGATCGATTTAGGTGAATCACGGAAATGCTAAATCTGGATGCGCAGACGTGGGTTTGAACCGTCATCCTCCCTAATACGATTCCAGTGTGCTAACAACTGCGCCACCTCGCTCAGTGTCTTATGGTGGTTAACGCTTTCTTAACTTGGATGCCATAATATTTGAAACGTTCCAAACATTACTGGTTCCGTTCATTTTTGCTGTATGACAATACTGACGCACGTATACTAAACACATCAACTATTCGCTGAGGTGACTGGCTTGTTGAGGCGCTCCCCTCCAAGACTGCAAGCGCTGTTGTGGACATACCAAGAGAAATACAGTCACACGCCGTCGTAGCAGTGGTTAGAAATGTGAGATGGCTCTGTGTACGAATGTTTGGATACAAATTCCTATTCTAGACGAGAGACGTCCCTTGTAGGTAGTTTTATGACATGAATACGTTTTACTAACAACCAGGCAGAGCAATACACAACCCTGTTGTGTATTGCTTCCAAACACATCAGGTATCACTCTTCCACGTGATACTGCTGCCCCTTCTTTATGTAGAGGGAATTTTGGATGAGGATGGGCTGTCAGGAAGCGCCGTATTAAAACTATTCCGAGTTTAGCAAGTGATTTATTATTTCCAGCTACAGTGCCCCCGTTCCTCTCGGTCTATGTCACCGGGTCCCACAATGCTGAGGACACACCACTTCACCGTCTGCAGAATGGCTTGGCGCAGAATGGCTACCTCAGCGACCTGTGTAACCCACAGCTGTGTGTTGGACGGCGTCCAAATCTGTGGCCCTCGCCTCTGGATGCCTATGGCGTTAGTTGGGAGCCAACAAGATTGCCCGCAGTAGCGAGCCTTGGCATGGCTAGCTGCTGGCTGGCTGCGGACCCTGCATTGGCCTCAGAGTGTCGAACCAGCGATCTGCCGTTGACTGAAATGCTAGCGCCACATCTCCTGCTGCGTGTAGCTGGTGGTGTGACACACCCCACCATCCAGGAGAGCTGCCACACTTGAAAGCTTTGTTAGTGAAGCAGCGCCTATTTATACGCAGCTGTGCTCCTCTGTTTTGCTAATGCGCCACTCTGAGCCATGTACTTATAACACCTAGGTAGGCCAGCTGGCCGCTTCTGCCTGTAACTTGCGCCATGCAAACCACTGTGTTTACTTTTTTCAGTGGGTCTATGGCCCTGTGGCCTCCATTCTACTTCGCAACCGCTAGTAGCGTAACCCACTGCCAACAGGCCCACGACTGGCTGTAACTTGTGTGCTCAGAAATATTGCACCATAACTGACTTTTCCTATCCCAAACGGTAATGCTGCTAGATTTATAAGTGTACGTATCCCACCATGTGCGAGGCCAGTATAATGATGATGAATTCAGTCTCCAACGATCGTCGTCCGCGGTGCCTCTTCCCAGGAAAATGCCCACTGTGCTGCAGTAAGCAGACCCATGACTCGTCTGGAAAGAGAACGTGGTGTTACCCCTGAAGGCAGTGCTGTCCATGGCCGAAGCCTGTGACGTGTCTCTATCTGCTGCTGGGTTAAAGGATGTGTCGTCTAAGATGGTGAAACGTCTCCTTAGAAAAATTAATGAATGACTGTGCTGATAAGCCTCTTACATTATTTGCTTTTCAAACAGCTGAGCTAAACTGAATGTACTCGGACATTACTCTCTTTACTTATTCTGATCAACACTAAACTGACACACAATATTTTTAGCGCAACGCAATCTGACTTTCAAAAATCCCTACAAAAGAATGGCCCTGACTAACATTAACCTATACGTTTCACAAATCACTTACCTCACAAAAATCTTTGTTACTCGAACTACTGCAATACAGTGAGCGCCACTACTGGCAGCTAAATAAAAGATTCAAACTACTGAAGGCACTAACTACTGATAGGCATAGTTAGCAAATGAAAGATTTTGATAGAGAACAAACAATGTATTTACGTTAATAGTGTTCAAAAGTCATAATATATATAGCAGTTCATAACATCCAGTCTTACAAATGTTCTGTCTCTGATGGACACACGTCCAGATCATCCGCTCTCAAAATTCCGCCATCTCTCTGCCCACATGCACCACTGCTGGCGGCTCACCTCCAACTGCCCAACACTACAATAGCCAACAACAATGCAAACCAACCGCAGACTGCACGGAGCACAGCCAGTGATTTTCATACAGAGCGCTACGTGGCGGTGGCGTTACCAATATAAGAACCTAAACAGCCTACTTACAATGGCTGTGTCTACCGATGTGATGCTCCGGAGCATGTTGCACTACCCGCTATGGTGCTGGTTTTGTTGTAAACAAGGCAGTTTCCAGATAGTTGACGTGTCTGTACGATATCATTCGATAATGACCAACGTGAGCAGCAGTATGGCGAAATTGTATACCGCATTTCTGCCGATCCGCCACTGTCGGAATTTCTATGTCGACATTTCTCTTATTGCAAGAGGCTTATCACAATCTTCTCACAAACAATCGACGTCCAAAATTCGAATCAAGAAATAACTGCGTAACGTATCTAGAGGCGTTATTCCCCCACCTCCTTTGTGTGCTGAATAATGATTTGCACTTCATGTTAATTTCCAGTTTTTAGGTGCTGTCTTCGTGGTAGTGCAGTTTAATGGCCAACCTTCTATTGTTTGTAAGTTTACTCTTTACTGGGTTGCTATCAAGGCAGCCGCCCTCCCCCCCCCCCCCCTTCGCTCCCTCCAACCTCCTTCCCCCCCCCCCCCCCCCCACACTACTCGCAATAGGAGTTTGACACAGTATGCCAACTTCCTTCAAGATCTGGACAGAACAGAAATAGAGAAAGTTGCTTGTAACGACTTCAAGTCATGCGAAATCTTGTGTATATGGCACTCGTGCGCAATTATCCAACGCTACAGTGGATCTCCAGTCACAAGTCGATATGATACGTACCGTGACATCTGCCAGTAAACAGCCAATTGGACAATGGCAGATTTTTACGATATTGTTTGTGTGGCCCGTTTAATGTACGACAGCGATCCTGCCAATTTGTCAGTATAAAATAAGATGGTTAGCACTATAAAAGGTATATTTATGACATTTTTCACCGGTATAATTCCGTGTACCGGCTTAAAACTGAATCATCCGCTACAAAACTTATTCAATGTGGCTTACCTTTTGTAAATGGCCCTCTTAATGGTGTAGTTTCAGAGTCCAAATTAGGGATGGGAAAAAGCGGCCGGTTAAAACTGATACCGGTATTTCAGTTCTGAATAACTGGTATTTTTGGGTACTTATTTTGTTTTAATAATAACCGAGTAAAACAATCAAAATACCAATTAGCCAATGCAGTAGAGTTAAATTTTTGCTTTTAAACAATTTTTTTTACAAAAGGAGTAATTTTTATTCCTCAAATTTGTATTTTTTCGAAATACTGCGTTATTATAGAAAACGGCAAAAGCGATCGCTGCTTTTTCAATAACTATTCCGACAGAAAAGAGAAACAAACACACGGCATAAGAACTAGTGCAGCAGTGTTGAGACAATAATGTCCTCGTTGCTGTGTGTCGTAGCTTAAGGTAACCCTGCACGTGCAATGTGCAAGGGTTGCCACTCCTGGTGTATACGGTAGTTACTCGCCGTCGTCACCGGACAACCGTTGTACAGCACAATGGTACCAACCCTAGTGTGGAAACATTTTTAAGAAGTAACTTAGCAATGAAGTTCAACGCTTCATTTGCTTTAAAAGATTAAAGATTTGTCCGCCATTCGTATGAAATAATGGTAACAATAATAAATTAAAAAATTAACAACAAAATTTTCATAGTATGCAATAAAAATAGAAAGTACCTGATCTGCTGCCTGTGCCTACGTAATATGCCTCTATCTGGCTGTAGCCCTCGAAAACGGACAAATTAACACGAAAAACAGAGTCTTCAACTTCAGTCTTCAGCCTTTAGCAGTAACTATTCGTAATGCCAAAATAAAGTTACGATCTCCGATTGCAACATGATTTTTGAGCAGAATCTCAAAAAATGAGAATTGATAGCAGAATACTTGTGATTTTGGACACTATTCAACCATTTATCACTTTTCGACAAAAGCAGAGAACGGTGGACGGGCAAAGTACTAATTTAGTTGCTTATTTAATATAAAATTTTGATTCTGTGTTTCTTGAATCTGTCAGAATGAAAATCGAAACTTTTCAATTCTTACATTAAAATGTAACTTGTCAGAGGCCAATTTTCATAGATTTGGCTTAAAAAAAGTTTTGAAATTAACGAAATATTTTCATAAAAATTTTCATATCCTATGTCACTCCGTCCGGAGTTGAATTTCTAAAAACACTGAAACACATGTATTTTGTTTCTAAGCGACAAGCCAAATACAAATTTTTTCCAATTTAGGTTTGAAAAACCTTTTATAATCAAATGATTCCAAAAAAATCTTTCATCCCCTGTTTCATCCCCTTAGGGGTTGAATTTACAAAACCACAGGAGCACATATTTTTTTAAAAATTTGTAATCGAGAAACCAAATACAAATTTTCATATATGTAACTGTAAAAATGCTTTCATATTAAAATATTTTCATAAAACTTTTCATTCCATTTTGCATTTCCACAAACACTGAAACAAGTATTTGTCACTTTTAACTCAGACGTCAAATACTATTTTTCATAGATACAGCTTTCAAATGCTTTAGTAGTTTTATAAAACAATGAACTAGTTTTAAAAAAAAAGAGGAACTTTTAGTTACTGTTTCATCCCCATTCAGATTCCAAAAAATGCTGAAACACTCTTTTTATACACTCCTGGAAATGGAAAAAAGAACACATTGACACCGGTGTGTCAGACCCACCATACTTGCTCCGGCCACTGCGAGAGGGCTGTACAAGCAATGATCACACGCACGGCACAGCGGACACACCAGGAACCGCGGTGTTGGCCGTCGAATGGCGCTAGCTGCGCAGCATTTGTGCACCGCCGCCGTCAGTGTCGGCCAGTTTGCCGTGGAATACGGAGCTCCATCGCAGTCTTTAACACTGGTAGCATGCCGCGACAGTGTGGACGTGAACCGTATGTGCAGTTGACGGACTTTGAGCGAGGGCGTATAGTGGGCATGCGGGAGGCCGGGAGGACGTACCGCCGAATTGCTCAACACGTGGGGCGTGAGGTCTCCACAGTACATCGATGTTGTCGCCAGTGGTCGGCGGAAGGTGCACGTGCCCGTCGACCTGGGACCGGACCACAGCGACGCACGGATGCACGCCAAGACCGTAGGATCCTACGCAGTGCCGTAGGGGACCGCACCGCCACTTCCCAGCAAATTAGGGACACTGTTGCTCCTGGGGTATCGGCGAGGACCATTCGCAACCGTCTCCATGAAGCTGGGCTACGGTCCCGCACACCGTTAGGCCGTCTTCCGCTCACGCCCCAACATCGTGCAGCCCGCCTCCAGTGGTGTCGCGACAGGCGTGAATGGAGGGACGAATGGAGACGTGTCGTCTTCAGCGATGAGAGTCGCTTCTGCCTTGGTGCCAATGATGGTCGTATGCGTATTTGGCGCCGTGCAGGTGAGCGCCACAATCAGGACTGCATACGACCGAGGCACACAGGGCCAACACCCGGCATCATGGTGTGGGGAGCGATCTCCTACACTGGCCGTACACCACTGGTGATCGTCGAGGGGACACTGAATAGTGCACGGTACATCCAAACCGTCATCGAACCCATCGTTCTACCATTCCTAGACCGGCAAGGGAACTTGCTGTTCCAACAGGGCAATGCACGTCCGCATGTATCCCGTGCCACCCAACGTGCTCTAGAAGGTGTAAGTCAACTACCCTGGCCAGCAAGATCTCCGGATCTGTCCCCCATTGAGCATGTTTGGGACTGGATTAAGCGTCGTCTCACGCGGTCTGCACGTCCAGCACGAACGCTGGTCCAACTGAGGCGCCAGGTGGAAATTACATGGCAAGCCGTTCCACAGGACTACATCCAGCATCTCTACGATCGTCTCCATGGGAGAATAGCAGCCTGCATTGCTGCGAAAGGTGGATATACACTGTACTAGTGCCGACATTGTGCATGCTCTGTTGCCTGTGTCTATGTGCCTGTGGTTCTGTCAGTGTGATCATGTGATGTATCTGACCCCAGGAATGTGTCAATAAAGTTTCCCCTTCCTGGGACAATGAATTCACGGTGTTCTTATTTCAATTTCCAGGAGTGTATGTGACCAGAAACTAAAAATAATTTTTGATACTTTTAGCTTCAAAATTGCGTCAATAACGACATATTTTCAAAAAATCTGTCATCCCCTGTTTCACCCCCATACAGAATAAGATCAACACCGTCTCCAAATTTCAAGTTTCTATCTTCAGAGGTTTGGGCTGGCGAAGAAGAGTCAATAAATCAGTTCGAGGCACGCTTGAAGTTACTTCCATGTCATTTGACTCCTCATCTAAAACAACATATTACGTCCTCACCTACAAGAAATCCTCAAACCATTCACAAATTTTATTTGGTACTATGTAGTCGTACATAGCTAATTAAAGCTGATGTGGTACATAACAAGTATACATTTTCTCATAACCCTCATAGTGATGAGAACAACTTTGCGGAAATTTGTGTTTGTTTCTCTAATACTGTACGTTTGCTTTCCGAGTCTAGCGGATGGTAGACATATGAGTAAACAGTTCATCTGCGTACGTCTAAACCTCCTTTATAGATTTATGAAAATGTTAAAGCAAAGACCAGGAACTGTTATTGGAAGTAGCAGCAAAGTCCGTAAATGGAATGCCACGGTCATGAGTTGAGAGTTGAAGCTTTCAGACAGTACGTGAAAGGCAAGGTTCCGGGTCTTAATCCCAGTGTTGGAACTCTTTCAACTTTTCAAAAGAGTTCATCGCAGCAAACATTTCGCTGAGGAGGAATAAATATCGTCCAAGCTATTCAGTTTCAGTACATTTCCAAATACAATTCGTCATCAGCACTTACTCAAAATATTCGTAATATTGTATAAGCTTTTTATCTTTCTCCCTAAAAACATTAATACCCACATGAAATATGCTGCATGTAGTGCCCTTTGCTGAAGTATCTGAACAAAATTCCAGTAGCATTTGATATAATATTCGGTAGTATGAACGAGTTCGTATTAATTACACAATTGTTACGTTGCTAATTAAGCGGCTTTAGCTAGTTAATGTAAAATGTTTATTATATAGACTATACGACATCCATCTAATGTGGCATACACATACAGATTTAACTGCACAATTGTTGATAAGTTGGAATCTCTTCTGTAAAGAGATATATTGAGCATTTAAACGGTAAGAACTTCCTCTGATCTTATGACGCATATCATAAAATATGTGATAGGGGTCAAAGCATATGTGAAGTGTAATCAGAAGTCATTTCCTTTGGAGAACTCGATCTATTCCGAAAACTAACAATTAATTAAAAGACTAATGAAATGTCTAGAAACCATGTTTAATTTCATGTTAAATTGTGAAATTTCTCATTTCTAACATGAGAACTGACAAATAATAATATTTTCAGTTATTAAATTGAAGCCCGGTTTCTATTTAGTAGTGCATAAATGGATAGCGTGCGAAAGTGTACACAAACTGATCATACTATGCATATCCTGTAACAGTTGGAAATTTGTGGAAGTTCGCCGGCCAGAGTGGCCGTGCGGTTCTAGGCGCTACAGTCTGGAGCCGAGCGACCGCTACGGTCGCAGGTTCGAATCCTGCCTCGGGCATGGATGTGTGTGATGTCCTTATGTTAGTTAGGTTTAATTAGTTCTAAGTTCTAGGCGACTGATGACCTCAGAAGTTAACTCGCATGGTGCTCAGAGCCATTTGAACCACTTTTTCGTGGAAGTTCCTATGCGACCAAACTGCTGAGGTAATCGGTCCCCTGGCTTACACATTACTTAATCTAACTTAAACTAACTTACGCTAAGGACAACACACACACATACACATGCCCGTGAAAGGACTCGAACCGCCGACGGGGGGAGCCGCGACCGTGGCGAGTCGCTTCACATCATGCGGCTCCTGTACCATATCGGTAAAACTCATTGAAATGAAATAGTGAACTGGTAACTAACTTTTTAACTAACGTGATACCTGCATCTGTACTCGTGGACGTCTTGGGCCATGTTTGGAAATCAATACAGTAGTGACACTACGTGCCATGGATTCGACAAACCTCTAGTAATTTTCCGGAGATAAATGGGCACCAGGTGTCAACGGACAGGTCATGCAATTCCTGCAAATTTCGGGCTGGTGTTTAGTGGATGCGGAACTGATACCGATAGCAGTCCATAACTGTTCCATTGGGTTCATATAGAGCGAATCCGGTGGCCAAGATGTCACCGTGAGTTTACTATCACGTTCCTCAAACCACTTCTGGCCTTATAACACGGACAGACTGGAAGATGCCACTGTCGTCGAGAACGACATTAAGCACGAAGGTAGACAGATGGTTTGCAACAACGTTCACGTAGACGATGACTGTCATAATGGCTATAATTAATACTAAAGGTCTCTTGGAAACCACAGAGCATAATACTGCCCCAAATGGCCAGCTTCTGTGGCATCGTGCGTGTATCGAGCTGCCATTCGGATTGATGACAACGCATCTACAGGCGATCACCCAGTTGTAGCAAGAAACGTTTTTCATCCAACAAAGTGAAACATTTTCATTGATCCACGGTATAACATCGATATTCCGTGTCCACGGCAATCGCAATTGACGATGTCGTTGGGTCAACAATGGAAGACGGAGATGTTATCTCCCGTGGAGCCTCTTGATCAATAACGTGCGTTGAACGATGTATTCCGTAACAATTGTGGCTGCACCAGCAGTGTTCTCTTTCGTCAGAGCTACCACAGATCGCCGCCTGTCCAGCTTTTCAGAGTGGACAGTCCTCAGAACTCCACGTGGATGTCCAACATCTTGTCACCTACCAGCGATTTCACCGCTTCCGAGCCACTCGTTTTCAGTGACCGGGTCACAACACTCTGCCCTACGTCAGAGCATTTTTACGTCAGTGGAGCTCCCTGTTCGCTGTTTGTATCGTTCCTAGAACGATTGCCATTCGTCTCTGTTCTTCTTATATTCTTTCTTCACAACACCATGTTCCCACAACGGCACCAGGAGACATTCATCTCGTGATGGGCAATGGTCGTAATGTTTCGGCACATCAGTGCATATATACCGACCTCGGCTTGAATGTTACGTACGTAAGTACGTTGCTGTACAGTCAGGTGACAGAAGTCATGAGACAGCGATATGTTCATGTACAGATGGCAGTAGCATCGAACACACAAGGTATAAAAGGGCAGTGCAATGGAAGAGTTGACATCTGTACTCAGGTCATTCAAGTGAATAGCTCTCCGATATGACTATAGCTGCGCGACTGGAATTAACAGACTTCGAAAGCGGAATGGTAGTTGCAGCTAAACGCATGGGTTGTTACATTTCCGAAATCGTTAAGGAAATCTATATTCCGATATCCACAGTCCACAGCGCCAAGAGTAAGCCGAGAATACCAAATTTCTGGCATTACCTCTCACGACGGACAACGCAGTAGGCGACGGCCTTCTCTTAAGGGCCGATTGGTTCAAAAATAGTTCAAATGGCTCTGAGCACTATGGGACTTAACAGCTGAGGTCATCAGTCCCCTAGAACTTAGAACTACTTAAACCTAACTAACCTAAGGACATCACACACATCCATGCCCGAGACAGGATTCGAACCTGCGACCGTAGCAGTCTCGCGGTTCCGGACTCAAGCGCCTAGAACCGCTCGGTCACCACGGCCGGCCACGGCCGAGTGCAGCTGCGTTTACGTAGAGGTGTCGGTGCTAGCAGACTGGCAACACAATGAAATAATCAGAGAAATTAGTACTTGGGATCTTGGTTCACTACGGACAACAACATAAAAATGGACATCAAGGAAAGAATAGCAGTGGGAACGAAATGCATGCATTCCCTCAGAGAGACGCTTGGCTCTAAATCGATCTCAGTGAACACTAAGATGAAAATCTATAACACAGTGATATAACCAGCAGTAATGTACGGTTCAGAAACATGGAGGATGACTAAGCGAGAAAGGGCAAACCTATTAATATTTGAAAGAAGAGTAATGAGGAAGACATGGGGACCAGTTTTAGATAACAGAGAATGGAGGAGGAGGAAACACGAGGAAATCTACCTTCGGATGCGACAACCAACTATCCTACAGAAGATATAGAGCAAAAGAATACAATGGGTGCCCCATGTATCCCGTATGCCAGATGGAAGACAGGCGAAGATGGCACTAGCGGCGAAACCAAACACCAAACGCCATATCGGACGACCAAGGCTGCGCTGGATGGACGACCTGGCGAAGGACCTACCAGCCCTGAGAATCGAAGACACCTGGAGGAGTTGGGCACAAAACAGGAAGGAATGGAGGCAGTTTGTGGAAGCAGAGCGTGGTCTGCAGGACCTATGATAGTTGAATATCTATCATTAATGTAGGACGCACGACGATCTTATCCGTTAGCACAGTGCGGCAAAATTTGGCGCTAATGGGCTACAGCAGCGGACGAACGACACGAGTCCCTTTGTTAACGGCACAGCATATCCTGTAGCCCCTCTCCTGGGCTCCTGACCATATCGACGGGATACTAGACGACTGGAAAGCCGTGAACTTATCAGACGAGTCGCGATTCCATTTGGGAAGAGCTAATGGTAGTGTTCGAGAGTGGCGCAGAACCTGCTAAGCCAGGGACCCAAGCTGTCAATAATATATGAAGATAAAGGCATTTCTGCACCGTTAAATATCTTACACATGTACCACTTGACAATGAGCCATGCTTGAAATTGATAACGAAAAATTAACTTGCCAGTTTTGTGGACCTTTCGTGATATCATTCACACAATTAATTAAATGTGCTGATAAAGATAAATAAACTTTCATGGTATTAAGTCCACTAGATTGTGTGATAGCTTCCAATCACACTCATGTCAACCATCGGCAGTCTCGACAGTGCGAGACACAACGTCATCCCATTATTTAGGCCTTTCCTTTACTGAATGTTTCACTTTTCTCTGCAGCTCTGCGCTGTTTAAAAAGGACGTTTCCCGAAACAGTTTATTCTGCGCACTAGCCAACTTGTTTCGGAACATCTTGAAATAGGGAGGGACTGTCCATCTGAGGGACGAGTAAATAAAATAACAGCTGACGCGAATGCGTGGGGGCGACCGCCGTGTTTACACTCAGTCGGCTTAATGTAAATCACGGCTCTTCGCTGCCTCTGACGCCAGGGACGCCCACTCCTGCGGAATCGAACCAGCTTCCTGCACTGCACTTTGGGGAAGGTGCAGGAATCCTCTGCGCGCATCCGAATGGACAAAAGTAAGGTAATTTTTAATCCATGGCGGTTTCATGCATAATGTCAGTACATAACCGAGGATAACTGAAAAAACTGCAGTAGTGGTTAAAGCGTTGGGTTTTCTGTGTGCATTCATTGGAAAACAGCGATTTACTTCAATAATCCGAGCTTCCGGTCTGTCTCTGATTACGTAGCAGTCGGCGGGACATCTGTACATGGCGGGCAAATTGGACATGGCGGCAAATATGAAGCAGCCCTTGCCTCTTTTCTAAACCCCTGAACGATGCTTCACTCTAATGGTTGGTTGTACGTTTCCTTCGGCAGGATGGAGCCACCCATTGCCCTTGAGTTAGTGCAGGGAAATGATGCTTCTTGTGCAGACTTCTGTAGTAATATTTCTATTGTGGATATTATTACTATATGCATGTACACCATGTGATCAAAAGTATCCATACACCCTCCACCCCCCCCCCCCCCCCCCCTCTCGAAAAAAAAAAAAACATTTTTCATATTAGGTACATTGTGCTGCCGCCTACTGCCAGGTACTCCATATCAGCGATCTCAGTAGCCATTAGACATCGTGAGAGAGCATAATGGGGCGCTCCGCAGAACTCACGGACTTAGAAATGATTGGGTGTTGGACTTCGAACGTGGTCAGCTAATTGGGTGTCACTTGTGTCATACGTCTGTAAGTGTCCAAGGAATAGAAAAGCAACTGGAATCACTCAACAGAGGAAAGTCTACTGGAACTGACGGGATACCAATTCGATTCTACACAGAGCACGCGAAAGAACTTGCCCCACTTCTAACAGCCATGTACCGCAAGTCTCTAGAGGAACGGAAGGTTCCAAATGATTGGAAAAGAGCACAGGTAGTCCCAGTCTTCAAGAAGGGTCGTCGAGCAGATGCGCAAAACTATAGACCTATATCTCTGACGTCGATCTGTTGTAGAATTTTAGAACATGTTTTTTGCTCGAATATCATGTCGTTTTTGGAAACCCAGAATCTACTATGTAGGAATCAACATGGATTCCGGAAACAGCGGTCGTGTGAGACCCAACTCGCTTTATTTGTTCATGAGACCCAGAAAATATTAGATACAGGCTCCCAGGTAGATGCTATTTTTCTTGACTTCCGGAAGGCGTTCGATACAGTTCCGCACTGTCGCCTGATAACAAAGTAAGAGCCTACGGAATATCAGACCAGCTGTGTGGCTGGATTGAAGAGTTTTTAGCAAACAGAACACAGCATTTTGTTATCAATGGCGTGCCACAGGGGAGTGTTATGGGACCATTGCTTTTCACAATATATATAAATGACCTAGTAGATGGTGTCGAAAGTTCCATGCGGCTTTTCGCGGATGATGCTGTAGTATACAGAGAAGTTGCAGCATTAGAAAATTGTAGCGAAATGCAGGAGGATCTGCAGCGGATAGGCACTTGGTGCAGGGAGTGGCAACTGACCCTTTACATAGACAAATGTAATGTATTGCGAATACATAGAAAGAAGGATCCTTTATTGTATGATTATATGGTAGCGGAACAAACACTGGTAGCAGTTACTTCTGTAACATATCTGGGAGTATGCGTGCGGAACGATTTGAAGTGGAATGATCATATAAAATTAATTGTTGGTAAGGCGGGTACCAGGTTGAGGTTCATTGGGAGAGTCCTTAGAAAATGTAGTCCATCAACAAAGGAGGTGGCTTACAAAACACTCGTTCGACCTATACTTGAGTATTGCCCATCAGTGTGGGATCCGTACCAGATCGGGTTGACGGAGGAGATAGAGAAGATCCAAAGAAGAGCGGCGCGTTTCGTCACAGGGTTATTTGGTAACCGTGATAGCGTTACGGAGATGTTTAACAAACTCAAGTGGCAGACTCTGCAAGAGAGGCGCTCTGTATCGCGGTGTTGCTTCCTCGCCAGGTTTCGAGAGGGTGCGTTTCTGGATGAGGTATCGAATATATTACTTCCCCCCACTTATACCTTCCGAGGAGATCACGAATGTAAAATTAGAGAGATTAGAGCGAGCACGGAGGCTTTCAGACAGTCGTCCTTCCCGCGAACCATACGCGGCTGGAACAGGAAAGGGAGGTAATGACAGTGGCACGTAAAGTGCCCTCCGCCACACACCGTTGGGTCGCTTGCGGAGTATAAATGTAGATGTAGATGTACAGCACCAAAGCGTACAGGGCAACATCGTCTGTTGACTGACTGACAGGTGAAGAGGGTCGTATTGTGTAATAGCCAGACATCTGTCCAGACAATGACACAGGAATTCCGTACTGCCTCAGGATCCACTGCAGGTACTATGACAGTTAGGCGGGAGGTGAGAGAACTTGGATTTCATGGCCGAGCGGCTGCTCATAAACCACACATCACGCAGGTAAATGCCAAACGACGCCTCGCTTGGTGTAAGGAGCGTAATCATTGGACAATTGAACAGTGGAAAAACGTGTGGAGTGACGAATAACGCAATGTGGCTATCCGATGGCAAGGTGTGGATATGGCGTATGGCCGGTGAACGTCATCTGCCACCATGTGTAGTGCCAACAGTAAAATTCGGAGGCGGTGGAGTTATCATGTGGTCGTGTTTTTTATGGAGGGGCTTCCACCCCTTGTTGTTTTGCGTGGCACTATGGCAGCAGAGAGCTAGATTGCTGTTTTAAGCACCTTCTTGCTTCCCCCTGTTGAAGAGCAATTCGGGGATGGCGACTGCATCTTTCAACACGATCGAGCACCTCTTCATAACGCACAGCCTGTCGCGGAGTGGTTACACGACAATAACATCTCTGTAATGGACTTGCCTGCGCAGAGTCCTGACCTGAATTCTACAGAACAGGTTTTGGGTGCTTTGGAACGCCGACTTCGTGCCAGGCCTGACGGACCGACATCGATATCTCTTCTCGGTGCAGCAGTCCATGAAGACTGGGCTGCCATTCACTAAGAAACCTTCCAGCACATGATCGAATCTATGCCTGCGAGAGTGGAAGCTGTACTCAAGGCTACGGGTCGGCCAACACCATATTGAATTCCAGCATTACCGATGGAGGGCGCCACGAACTTGTAAATAATTTTAGCCAGGCGTCCGTATACTTCTGATCACATAGTGTATAACAGGAATTATCTTGACATCTTGGGTTGTCGAGTGTTCTGCCGGATATCAGCGTCGTACTAGCACGATATTGCGGTCACGTAGCTCGTAACCTTCATCAGGTGCGACCTGAGACTGCTCCTCGAGTGGGCCTGGTCCAGTATTTATGGCTATGGCCTGCCCCCGACGACGCTGATATCCGGCAGAACACCCGACAACCCAAGATGTCATTAGATCGCCGGGAAAGCCTGAAGAGTTACAGGAATTATCTTGATATATGGTTTGTTCAAGTGGTCAGAAACAGTCTGAGAAGCTTGTAAGGGTGTTGCCCGGCAGGGTGTGCTGAGAAATAATTGTTAAGAAAAGAATAATTGCATTGCGCCGTTTTCAAATCAGTTAGCACCTAAATTAGCGAGTCAAGCCGTTGCGCCCGCAAATTGAAGCGGTCCGACAGAGAAGGTGTCGCCAAACCTGTATTTCGTTTCGTTTCCTAAAATCGGACAAGAGAGCGGTACCAACAGTGGACATGGGGCGGTGTTAAGCATCGAACCCGAGCCAAAGGCTGAGCAGCCTATGAGAACAGTTGACACTAATTATATCTGGCAGGCAGCTTGAATTTGCGGTCGTAACGGCCTGATAGGCTAACCTCGATTCTAATTAACTCGGAAACTTAGCAAATTCTTCTCCTAACAATTACTTCTCAGCACAACCTACATTGCAACACCCTTACAAGTTTTTCAGACAGTTTCTGACCGCTCTGTATATGGTGAACGAAAGTGAGTGCGCCATACAATCACACAATATTATTAAGTTTTTCAGGGCAGCCCCTAGTCGCACTCAGCACGTTTTATTGACAGATTTCGCTCCCGGAATCTCTGAAATTTACACTGTGAAATATACACCGAAGTGTGACAGTATCGAATCTATTACTGACATTAATGGACATATTCTATTTACAATACGGGAACATACGTGTAGAGTACATTACTTGGCTGATTACATTGCCGCTGCCAGAAATTTATTTGGCTGTACAACAGTGTTTGCAACGTTAACGGCAATGTGCACCCAAAGATATTGTAGTATTCTTACTGCCTTTTGTCGCGAAATGACATGGGTTTTTGAGGACGTGTAAACAGACATCTCACTTCTGCACTGGAGTAAACTTCGTTGCGCAGCAATATCTGTAAAAACACATTTTTACAAAATACATATTTAACAGTATTGCAGCTCTGGCGGAATAGCTCTAAAAGTATGCTCTGCCCTCGACCAGGCTGTATTAACATGGGATCAGGTTAATAACCTTTAGGTCAGGACCACTGCACGAAAGCATCGGATTTCTTCTTCTGCTTTCAAAGGGAATCACACCATTTCCAACTGTCAAATCACAAAAAAGAAGCATACGTTATAATACTCAAAGTTCAAACAGTCAAATCACACTGACTGAATTTCAGCTGCAGTGACAAGTGGCAAAGCGTGCATCAGTCACGAACACAATGCAGTTTCTGAGAAATACATGAATAACACGAATTAACTGTCTAAGATGGTAATATCCTGAATCGTCTCACATATCACCTCACATTTTTGTTAAGAAACGTATCATTAAACGGCAAATTAATATCTGAGTTTGCCCCTGGACTCAGTGCCTCTTTGATTTATTTTTTTGGTTACAATAGAACCGCGAAAAGCGAAAGCGTTCTGAAAATGTAAAAAGTATTGTGTTTGCAGACTATCATTTGAGAAACGCATATTTTGGTACTTGCATGGCGTTCACGTGGTTAGAGTGTGACAGGCATGTGGAGACGTTTTGTGCTAGAGGGGTGCCGATGGGGCAGTCCGAGGCGAATTCCACAGGACGGAAGTGAGACAGAGACTGGAGAAACAGTATTGAATGAGGTACTGTCACCACCGTGTGTGTGTGTGTGTGTGTGTGTGTGTGTGTGTGTGTGCGTGCGTGCAGAACTAAGAAAAATTAAAGTACCGCCAACCCCCGTTTCCCTCAGCCTTTTTTTATGCTATCGATCTTTCATCGACTGTTGCATCGATACGATAATGACTTCTAACGAGTGTACATACGTCATGCTACTTCTTGAGAACACCGCATGCCATCACTCAGTGTCAGTGGCCTACTAAACATGAAAACAAAGTACGATACATCAGTATTAGCACTTGTGCTAAACAGGTGTGTGGTGTCAACGTTAGACACCACGCCATAGGTTGCGATAATCGATAGTGGTCCAGCACTTGCAACCTCTCTGGACTCGCTGGCGCTTGCAGCGCCGCCATATGGCACGGACAGAGACTTTCAGATCTCATCGTCCGAGTCAGCTACAGGTCGTGGGCGAAGTCAGATTAGAATAGCCTTCAGCTCGCTAGGTTCGCAGCTTCTAGTTCGTGCATGTATTTCGCACACAATACCAGAATTGTGTTATTTTTTGTTGTATAATCCAGTTAATGTTTGTTAATGATTCATTTGTGTTCAAGAAAGATAGTTGTTGTTAGTTATGTTCTTGGAGTGCAGTAGCAGGACAAAGTTAAGTAAAAGTTATTTACTATAGTATTCCAGTACTAATTATTATAGAATGTTCCAGATTCCAACAACCACCCCACTCGTGCTAGCCTCTATCATCCCACTGCAAATCCCAGAGATACCGATCGAAAAGCATCCTGCACTTGTGTGAGGTCATGACATGCTGCCATCGACCTTCACATCAAGGTGAATCTGTTTAAATCATACAACGCAGAAGTGTTCCATATTGTTAACAGATATTATCGCAATACGCCTCATAGTCGTTACAAAAAGACTACGGCAAGATATCTAGACATGTGCTATACGTTTACAGGGGAGATAGAATGTCGAAATATGTATTAGTAAAATAAACTTTCGGAAAAGCAATACGACGGATGAGGCATCTCCACATCGACAGCCACTGGACGTCACACTTTTTCCTCTCTACTAACTACTGCAATGAACAACACTTTCAGCTGCTGACAGCAACAAATACGTTTAGACTGCAGGATACTTGCCTAAGAGTTACACTCCATAGCAGTGTTGGGAAACAAACATGATGGCCTCTATAGACGATCATAAACTTCCAGAATTCAAAGTCTTATTTTTTCTCTGCATGCCCAGTAGACTTAAAAACATCCATAGCTATACATCGCAGTAAGCAAACGCAGTGTAATCCGATTAACCGTGAAGGTAATCCTCCCGCGGAAGATGCATCGTGTCTGGCCGCCATGCGAAGCATAATGTGCACGATCTCACTTGGCAAATTCATCAGCCTGACACAAAACAAGTTGCTATGGTAGTACTATAAGACACCTTGTTGTTCTACAAGTAGCCGCCTTACGTAATTGATTTAGATGATGATATTAATTCTTTAACTTTAGTGAGTGGTCTTCAAAAGAACTGCTAATAGAGTCACTACGCAAATTACACACATTTATTAACTTAATTCTCACATTCCATTTCTTTCTACGTTGCTCCACTTTCTCTTAATTAACAAATCTGGGATCTTGTGATTTTGAAAAATGTTAAATACTAATTAGATTAACTACAAAAATACGAACTAAAAACGATAAATGACCAACGAAGTATGTGAAAGCGTGGGGAGCATCTGCTGCAACCCCTGTGAATAGTTAGTCATATTGCCGCTGAAAGGACCAATAGGGAAAAAATTTTTTAGAGTTAGACAAAGATTAGAATTTTACAAACGCATTTCTTCCGTGGGGCAGATACTTACATATAAAAAGATCAACAAAACTTAGAGGTTTTCTCGGCAAAGTTGATGGTTTAAAAGATGTTTGATTTCCCTCAAAATTGTATTTTCCTCCTTATGCGATGTTTTGTCAGTTTCCTGGGTGTCTTTGTCATGTGTAAAGCGTAGATTTCGTGTTTTATGCTCGGATAACATTCAAACCTGCAACGGCTCACTCTGACCCCAGTCCTGGCCATTAATTACCGGTGTGTCCACCCCGATAGCTGAATGGTTGCCGGCACGGTAGCTCAGCGTCTTCGGTCAGAGGGTTAGCAGCCCTCTGTAATAAAAAAAAAACTGAGTTAATGGATAAACGACGAACTGAAACGGTTGTCTTGCTACGTCGGCCACGAGCAGATGCAACGAACTAAAACGAACAACATGAGATTAAAAAAAAAAAAAAAAGTCCAGCGTGACGGCCTGCCGTCATAAAGGGCCCGGGTTCAATTCCAGACTGGGTCGGGGATTGGGTGTTGTATTGCATCATCATTTCATCTCCATCTGGCGTATAGGTCATCCAATGTGGCGGCGTATGTAATAAAACCTGCACCAAGGCGGCAGTACCTGCCCCGTAAGGGGCCTCCAATCCAGTTACGCCAGACGCTCATTTCCATTTCCATTCCCAGTGTCATTAACAACACAACAGTCACTAGAAATTCGAAATCAACAGAACTTTTATGCGAAGACTTTGAGAAATCGAAGTACAGAAACTGCCGTAAGACAACACATTTCACCAAAACACAGCATTTCTATGAGCCCTGAGATGTTTTCCAACGCTGTTGCATCCAACGTACTGCCCTATACCACGCCTTACATTTAGCTAAAGCATCTGTCCCTATTGATTAATTGATGAAATTATCCATCGCTCTGATTTAGATTGGCTCTTTTATGGTACCGTGAAAGAAATATGTCGTTTGCATCACCATGCTTCGTGTTCCATCTCATGCTCACAATTGAGGCAGTGTTAGGCAGCTGCTGATTTTGTTGGTTGCTTGAATCGAGAGTAACGCATGTGTTCTTTAGATTTTTCTTCAAAAGCTCCTTTAGTCTGTGCAACAAAAAACCATGTCACATTCGCACGATAAATAGTATATACACCGGACTATAGTGTAAGTAGAAGGAGCAATCACTGGACTTACTGTAAACGAACTCACAAAATACATGGCAATTTCAAAGCCTATGGCTACGACCAGAAGACCTCTAATAAACCTTTTAAAGCAGTCAGCTGCTTCCATTTTTAGATGACCTTTTAAATAGTGAAAATAAAATGAGACAATATATTAGAGAAAGGATACAAGCAGAAAACAGAGTCCATTATGAGATTTTATAAGTATTTAAGAATTCTCTTACTACATGAACAAACAAGATAAGAGTCTACTAATATCTTGTACGACCAGTTGTTAATATGGACCAACAAGTGGACAATAATAGAAGTTGATATGGACAGTCTAAGTGCAGTTGAAAGGAAAATCCTGAGAGAGGCAGAGGATTGAAGAGTAAGATAGAACCATAGTACGAGGTGTGGCTAGAAAAAAACCGGACTAGTACTGGTGAAACAATAAAACGAATGCAATAAGGCTGAAAGTCGCGTGGCCTGTCACGTGACTCTCGCTCCGCCTACTGCTCGAGTTTCATCTGCCTCCTGCACTCAGTCTGCCCGTGGCGTCTGTTTTAAGTAGTTGACGTTTTGTCTGTGCGTCGGAAAACGTTGAGTGTACAGAAAGAACAGCGTGTTAACATCAAATTTTGTTTCAACCTAGGAAAATCTGCAAGTGAAACGTTTGTAATGTTACAACAAGTGTACGGCGATGATTGTTTATCGCGAACACAAGTGTTTGAGTGGTTTAAACGATTTAAAGATGGCCGCGAAGACACCAGTGATGACACTCGCACTGGCAGACCATTGTCAGCAAAAACTGATGCAAACATTGAAAAAATCGGTAAACTTGTTCGACAAGACAACAAGTCAACTCCTGTTAACTCAGACACTGCTCTGATTGTTAAACGACGATCTTGTCGAACAAGTTTACCGATTTTTTCAATGTTTGCATCAGTTTTTGCTGACAATGGTCTGCCAGTGCGAGTGTCATCACTGGTGTCTTCGCGGCCATCTTTAAATCGTTTAAACCACTCAAACACTTGTGTTCGCGATAAACAATCATCGCCGTACACTTGTTGTAACATTACAAACGTTTCACTTGCAGATTTTCCTAGTTTGAAACAAAATTTGATGTTAACACGCTGTTCTTTCTGTACACTCAACATTTTCCGACGCACAGACAAAACGTCAACTACTTAAAACAGACGCCACGGGCAGACTGAGTGCAGGAGGCAGATGAAACTCGAGCAGTAGGCGGAGCGAGAGTCACGTGACAGGCCACGCGACTTTCAGCCTTATTGCATTCGTTTTATTGTTTCACCAGTACTAGTCCAGTTTTTTTCTAGCCACACCTCGTATACAAGGTAAGATATAGCAAAAATTATTTAATTTCATAGAATACGTATGTAGATGCCGAAACGAATTATATCAGGCAGATTGAAATCCATCAGAAGGAATGGCTTACCAAGATGTAGATGGCTCGACTATGTGTTAGCTGACGTCACCAAGAACTCCAAGGATGGAAAACCAAAGCAGAGAACAGAGATGTATGGAGGCAGATTGTCGAGAAGTCCAAGGTCAATCTAGGGCTGTAGGGGCGAAGAAGAAGAAGAAGAAGTATTGTACACACTGTATTATCTTTCACATAAAATAAAGGATGAACTACGGGAAACGGTCTTTTTTGATTGTTCAAATTTAAGGTTTTCAGAAATGGATGCAAACAGTCGCATTTTACGATTATAGAATTTTTTTAATCAGGATTCTGAACATGTCTGCGCTACAGCGACTGTGTGTGCAAGTGCATCAGTGCATTCGAAATAACAGCCAACCAGTTGCAAAATACCGGTTTTGTTAAACGTTGAAAATGGTTTCGACAGTTTTAAAACCGTCTTCTTCAGAAGACGTAGGACGTAAAATCACATTCTCTATAGCCAAAGTGGGAGTCGTTGCTTCTGCCTCGAACATATCATACATTTAATCACCATGTAAATATATTATATGTATAAAAGCAGTATCCATCTACTGCAGAGCTTCGTCTTAAAACTTTTAATTTTTTTGTAAAATATCACGTAGTTGACGCAGGATACAGCATTATATAGTATTCCACTTGAAAGATTTGTACGAAAATGACATCCGAATATAAAATGTGGCATCTGATGCTACAGAGTGTCAATTTGTTACGTTGAGCGCTGACATTATGTACTTACATCAAGATACATACTAGACAAAGGACTCCTTTTAAAACCGTCGAAATCATGATCCACATTTAATAAACCTGTGTTCTGCAAACTGATTGTTATTCCGAATGCACTGTTTTTTTTTCTTTTTTGCTATTTTACCATTTTCTGTTTCAAGTGGTCTACAAGCTCATCATTAGATGTTATAAAACTGACGGGTGAGCGACCACCTTCGAAATTTCGCCAAGGGATGTTAGGCTGAGGACAAAGTTTCAGCTAAATACTCTAGTTGTCTGTTGTTCGGTCACCCAAAGTAGAAGCGTACTTGGCATGTGTTGCCAGGTTAAGCCGGCGCGTGTTAAGGACTAATGGCCATATTCTTCTGGTCATAAAGATGTGTTTTAGAAACGTGAGTACATAGTAGTTACTTTTATTTATTGTACGTAGTCATGTCTTTATTGTCATTATACAGTAGAACCTTGTGATAAATAGAACTCAGTCGTAAGTGCACCTATTGATCTGTGCTAATCTGATAGATTGAGTAATAGTTTTATCCTATACTGCATGTGTTAGGTTTCCGACAAGGACAGATATGCCAGATCTACCAACACATTTTAAATTCCCACTTGGCGCACAACCACTGCACTAGCGTAGCAAGGTGTGGCGTCACCCAGTTTCGATGACACAACTCAACCGTCAGGACAGCCCAAGATGAGGGACTCCAGCAGCAGCGAGATCTATGTCACCAGGCTAAGGGCGAGGGTTGAGCAGTTTGAGCATGAAGCAACTGTCTGAAATTTCTGGACTTATGGGTTATCATCGGCCGATATATAAAGAGTGTTTAAAAATTACGCTGACAAACTTCTACGTGATGTAGAAGTTGTCTTGACGCACAAAATGAGGGTAAGAACCCAAGTCCGGAAACGTGATCCAACGACGCTACCAATATTCGAAGTTATAGGCAGCGACGCATGCAGCTATGTCTCCCCTCCGACAGCAAACATGACTCTTTGCGAACAAGCCGCGGGCAGATCGAGACCTGTGGTTTTTAATATTCGATGATCGCGAGTAGCCGCCCGCTGTTGCCGAGCGGTTCTAGGCGCTTCAGTCTGCTACATTCGCAGGTTCGAATCCTGCCTCGGGCATGGATGTATGTGATGTTGTTAGGTTAGTTAGGCTTAAGTAATTCTAAGTCTAGTGGACTGATGGCCTCAGATGTTAAGTCCCATAGTACTTAGAGCCATTTGAACTATTCGATCGCAAGTAATTGCCACGATTGTGAGTGGATCACATAGAGAGGTAGTCGCTGGACAGGCCGAGCTTGTCTCCTATGAATGCGGTGCTCTGTTGCCTTGATGGCTGACAGTGACAGAGACAGATAAAGGCTTCTGTCCACAGCGTATTGTCTCTCGGAAACCCATGTACAGTCATCGATGTTTTACATGTCCGAAAGAACAGAAACCATATATATATATACAGGCTTTTAGCCGATAGAGTTAAGGCTCACCGGCCATTTGACCATCATCTTATCTTCTTCTGTGCGGATGCACAAACAGTGCCTGAAATCTGACGGGAATCGGCAAAAAGCCGCGAGTAATGAGTGTAATGGTCAGGGGCACTATGAATGTATTGCGGGACAATAAGTTGGGAATGTGGGTCGCACGGGAGGTGTGCCAGAGATAAGGCCCTGCAGTCGCACTATCCTCTGGGTCCTTGATAGCTCAGAGGGATAGAGCCTCTGCCATGAAAGCAGGAGATCCCTGGTTCTAGTCCCGATCGCCGCACACATTTTCAGCTGTCCCCCCTGACTTATATCATCTTCATATATATCATGGAAATTACCGAGGCAAACGTTGGTCTATGCAGTAGCCATCGCCGTCTACTCCGAAGGAGTGACGGCAGACATTCCGAGTCGTCAGTGCCATTATTGACGTCAAAGGACAGGAGCTATTAATGCAAGGACATGGGAAGGAGCCATATATGTAGGTACTGTGATGGGCATCAGTCAACAGAATTCAAGGAATGTATACTACTATGAATTCCGTTGGTACAGGAAAGTAAATACGTTGGACAAAGTAAACAACAGTGAAACAAGCGTTAGAAGCTAAATATTCCATTGCGATCGAGATTATATTCATCACTTATTTAAATTAGTTTATCGGCTCTCTTGTAATTCAGCAACTAACAATTAATTACATAGTAGGTGCTCAAAATGCCTGACTCCAGCGTCGCGACATGCCTGTCGTCTGCGTATCAGTGACTGCCGCACTCACAAGGGGAGGCCGCCAATTGTGAAATTAAGATTCGATTCATACTGCGCATAATAAAAGCTCATGGCCAGAGGTGTAATGTGGCAAAGCACCAAGATGCACTTCTCAGCCGTTGTCGAGAAAATCGACGGTTAAAAGACACCGTTGCGGTGAAACACTCTCTACGGTTAATAACTTTCTACAGCGTCGTGGCGCAGCGGTAAGCGCTCGGGTTCGTAATCCGGAGATCGCTGGATCGAATCCCGCGACATGCAACTTTTTTTCATTATTAGATTTTTGTAATTCAAATCGCCTCCATTTTTCCGTTTGTTTAACAGGGTGTACCAAAGTTCTCACGCCTGCACTGATTTTCGACGATGTTATAAGTTGCGCTAGGGACCGCATCTACCTTCTTTCGAAGTTAGCAGGCAACTACGCTGTTATGCGTCGGTTCGTTTCGGCCCATTCAACATCTGTCCATCAAGTGTAACGAGCGAGTAACGGAGTTTATATTTCATACCTGCCACAGCAAATTTGTGTTCGTGGGGTCTCTATTCTAATTCGAACGTTTGACTTACGCTATACGTATTCGTTTCGGAATATCGTTTCTACGTCTTCCGTTAACTACACGTGGTAAACATTATGAAGACAATTAATAACATTTGTGAAATACAACTTTGTTTGCGGAAAACATAATGATGTTCGAAGTCGCCAGTTTTTCCACGACAAACGACTTTCAACAACCTATTATATGCATAATTGTTGCAACTGATTGCCGGGAATTATATATATGTGTGTGTGTATATATATACACATTTGAATTACAAAAAACAAATACTAAAAAAAAAGTTGCATGGCGCGAGATTCGATCCGGCGACTTTCGGATTACAAACCCGAGCGTTTACCGCTGCGCCACAACGCTGTAGAAAATTATTAATCGTAGAGAGTATTTCACCGTAACGGTTTGTTTTTAACTGTCGGTTTTCTCGACAACGGCTGAGAAGTGCATCTTAGTGCTTTGCCACATTACACCTCTGGCCATGAGGTTTTATTATGCGCAGTATGAATCGAATCTGAATTTCACAATTGGCCGCCTCCCCTTGTCAGCCAAAGATACTGGGCGTGGTGCGAACACCACACGCTGCGTGCTGGCTCGCTACTAGGTCTTCTGATGACTCTATCGGTATTTCGTACACCTCTGTCCTCAGATGGTCCCACATGATGAAGTCCAGTGGGTTGAGGTCAGGTGACCGAGACGGCCACGTTTCAGGGCCATCTCGGCCAATACAGCGAGCCCCAAACAACCGTCCGTCCTGAGCTCTGGCAGCTCGACTAAAGTGTGTGGAACCGCATACGACGACGAGCTGCAAGTGGCACCACCTCCAGTAGCCAGTCGGTGTGGCTGAGCGGTTCTAGGCGCTTCAGTCTGGAACTGCGCGACCGCTACGGTAGCAGGTTCGAATTCAGCCTCGGGCAATGCTGTGTGATGTCTTTAGGTTAGCTAGGTTTAAATAGTTCTAAATTCTAGGGGACTGATGACCTCAGATGTTAACTCAGTGCTCAGAGACATTTGAACCATTTGAACCTCCAGTAATTCCAGCGGCACTTCCTGGATGAACGTTGTACAGCTGTCGCGTGTGAGTCGTGGGGGAAGCATGTAGGAGCCAACCAAGTAGCGGTGGACTATGCCAGCCCATGTATTGATGGTGAACTCTTCCTGATGGCCTCCTTCGTGAATGGCGAGGGAGCTCGCCTCCGTACACATATGACAGTTATAGGCTTCGAATTCTCCCTCATATGTTGAGGACACCTCGTCCGTGAACAACACATACACATCGTAATGAGTTTGCCTGGCGCAATCCTACAGGAATTTTTGGCCGAACTCCACATGCGGAGCAAAATCATGGAGTAACAGCGCCATTGTCTTCTGAAGATTGAAGTTTTTCCCTTTATTGTTATTTTTGTTATTTTAATACCTTGTACAAACGGTAGGCTGGCAGCGGCCTACCTATGCCACTCTTCGGCCACAGAAAACAACAGGATAACATGTAGACAGATATACAGATATGAATATGAAACAAATGACATACATTATGATAATAACGAAGACTTTCGAACTGAAGACACTGAATTGTATTAGAAAGTGGTAACGCATATGAAGGCACAATGAGTACACTGCCGAACGGAGGAGGATTCGGAAGAGACACAATTGCACTGGAACGGAGAAACACTGCACAGAAAACAACGACGATAATCTTCGACGCACTGCACACACTATTGCACCAAAAAAAAGGGGGATCTGCCACGGGGAGGGTAGGAGGGAGGTGGAGAGGATGCCAGTGGGAGAGAAGAAGTGAGGGGGAGGGGAGAGGGTAGGAGGGGGAGGAGAGGGAGAGAGGAGGGGAAGGAAATTAGGAGGTAGAGAAGGTAAAGATGGAGCCCTGGAGAAAAAGCTGAGGAGGAGGAAGGAGAGGATCAAATCTGGTAGGAGGGGTAGATGGAGGAGACGAGGGCATCGTCCGGGAGGGGGAGTTGGCACAAGCCACCTTGGGCAAGGGTATGGAGGGTGGTAAGATGGAGAGCAGGTGGGATGCAGGAGTACAGGCGTGGCAGTGGATTGGAGTGGCAAAGGACGGGAGAGACAAGCGGGTGAGGGGGATCAGGTTTACGGGAGGTGTAAAGGATCCGTAACTGTTCAAAGAGGAGGAGGAGGTATGGGAAAGGAATTAAGCCGTAGAGGAGCCGCAAGGGGGATGAGACCAGATACGATAGGCGAGGCAGAGCGCATGGCGTTCCAGGATTTGAAGAGACTTGTAATAGTTGGGAGGGGGTAGAGATCCAGGCGGGATGGGCATAACAGAGGATGATGCAGCTGTAGAGGAGTTTGAGGAGGCGGAGTCGGGAGCGTGCCTTGTCCTGGATTGTCTGGAGATGAGGCGTCCAGGGAAGGCCACGGTCAAGGGTGACGCCAGGGTACTTGAGGGTGGGGGTGACGTTGATAGAATGGCAGTAGATTGTGATATAAAAATCAAGGAGACATAAGGAAGGGGTGGCTTTGCCTGCAATCATTGCGTGGGTTTTGAAAGGATTGACCTTGAGCAACCACTGCTTGCACCAGGTGATGAACCGGTCAAGAAGGCGCTGGGAGCCTTGCAGGGTGGGGGCGAGGGCAAAAGAAGGCGGTGTTATCGGCGTATTGGAGAAGGTTTATGAAGATTGAATGTATGCCTTTCCTCCTGCCGAAGGACGTGCCAAACAGTTGAGTGGGAGCTTTGCATTGCGAGTGCCATAGGGTGCCTTCCGGATGGGTCTGTGAGTATGTGTTGAAGCTATATAGTACGTGCTTCACAAATCGCGGCATGTGAACCCTTAGCGTGCGACCTCTGTTGCGTCGGTGCCCTACGAAACCACCCGTTTCACCCGGACGCCGATGTATGGCCGCAGACGTGGAGTGGTGCGGCTGACACCTTCTGGATATCGTTGCCCAAATATGCCTAACGCTACGTACCCATTGCATCTTGCCTCGCCATACACGAAATGCATAAATTATGACTGAGCTCTGTGTTTTTATCGCATACATTTATCGTTCCCTTATGCCGCTAACACTGTTAGCGGTCTCTACATTGTTGGCCGCGTTCAGCGCCATTTAACGTCCAGGCTTCTATCTGGTACATTGAGAGAATTTCTGCCTGAGCACTGTTCGCACACGAAGTCATGCTGCTGCCAGAGGGGATTCCTAAGGCCCGACGCCTGTAACTTCGACGCTCTAAAGGATCGCTGGACGACGCTCCCAGCAAGGATTCCAATCGCACAGTTTGTTTCTCAATTCATCTTCTACATTACGTCGAAGTCTGTTGGTGTAATCTTGAAACTACCTGCATATTAATTTGGATGTCACGTAGCAGGCTTTCTTAAGTGGGTGTAATGCTGTTGTTAAAATGGTTCAAATGGCTCTGAGCACTATGGGACTTGACGTCTGAGGTCATCAGTCCCCTAGAACTTAGAACTACTTAAACCTAACCAACCTAAGGACATCACACACATCCATGCCCGAGGAAGGATTCGAACCTGCGACTGTAGCGGTCGCGCGGTTCCAGACTGTAGCGCCTAGAACTTCTCGGCCACTCCGGCCGGCTAATGCTGTTGTCTCGTCGCCGATTGCAAGATCAATTGCAGGGACGCTTTTGCTAACAAGTGGAACTTTAAGCGATATTATAGTACATTGCTGTTACAGCTAGACTCCTTCATGCAGCTGTTGCTTTGTTTGTATCTTACATACTACTTTTTCTTAGGATACTGTACTGTATTTCCGTCTTTGCAGGCAGTGGCACATTATTTTTATCGATATAGTTCTCAAAACTGGGCTTGTTTGTTACCTTACCTAAATTAGTTATTTAAAACGCTTTATTATAATTTTTAAATGTTGTGGATCCAAAAATAAAACTTCTTTTTCTTGTGAATAACTACTAGTATGTGATAATTATTTGTTAACAAGGGTCCCCACTTTAGATGTTGTCATTCATTTTATACTTATGCGGATCGAGTTGATGTGCTGCAAGAATTCATGGTTGGTTGGCTCGTTGGTTGATTTCGGGGAGGGGCCCAGACAGCGATGTCATCCATCCCATAGGGCTAGGGAAGGATGGTGCAGGACGACGGCCATGGCCTCTCAAAGGAACCATCCAGGCATTTACCTGAAGCGATTTAGGGAAACCACGGAAAACCTAAATGTGGATTGCCGGACTCGGGTTTGAACCGTCGTCCTCCCGAATGTGAGTATAGTGTGCTAACCACTGTGCCACCTTGCTCGGTAAGAATTCATGAAGCACACTGGACTCGCATTCGGAAGGACGACGCTTCAATCCCGCGTCCGACCATCATGATTTAGGTTTTCCGTGATTTCCCTAAATCGCTCCAGGCAAATGCCGGGGTGGTTCCATTGAAAGGGCACGGCCGATTTCCTTCCCCGTGCTTTCCTAATCCGATGAGACCGATGACCTCGCTGTTTGGTCTCTTCCTCCAAACAACCCAACCCAATTCATGAAGCTTGCTTATTCCGTACGCCGGACCGCTAACGTGTCGTCAACAGATTGACACCAACACGCCAGCTAATTCTCGCAGCTTCTGGCAATATGGGCTACCCATTCCTGTCACATGTCTTTCTGAAGAAAGAGACACTATACGTGAGATATAACGGAAGTTCTGAAAGCCATAACGAATATGACATTCATGGGTTTAGATGGTGTTAATATGGAATTGTGGAAATGCGGAAGGTTATTGCTACATCTAAGACTTCTTCATTTTTTAAATTATTGTTGGAGAAATAAACAGGCATTAAAAGAGTGGCCAAAAGCTGTTTTTACACTTCAATCATATACGACAAGGAGACGTCAATTCAACATGAAAGCCAATTTTGCTTTAATAGATTTTAGAAAGGTGTTTGATTAATGTGAACAGGGAGATGAAGTGGTATATACTGGCTGAACGAAATTATCTCTCTCATCTCATGAATGGTGTTAAGACTCTATATACAGATACCGAAATTGCTACAGGAATGGGAAACAAAATGACAGAATCAATGAACACAACAAAAGGATTAAGACCAGAGTGATATTTTTTTTCCAGATGCTCTTTAAAATATACATGGATGAAGTGATCAGTACATGGAAAATTGTGATTAAAAGACGGAGTGTTTTCAGATCGTGTGTGTCTATGACTTGCAGCAAGTAGCTTCTGAATAGAATCTAGCACTTTCAGTAAATAAAACGAAAGCAATAGCATTTCGGGGCGTACAATGCCTTGATAATACAATCTTCGTGCAAGGTAAAGTTTTTAAATATCTAGGATTATGTATGAATAGAAACATAACGTGGACCAAAAATTAAGGAAATTTACTTCCGTTAGTGGAATAATTGTAAAATATTTGTGAATAAGACCAGAAAGGAAATCAAACGGAAGCTCACAAAAGCATAGCAGTACAAACCCTTAGTTGCGGAAATAAAGCATGAGCGACCGCAAGATACCAAGAAATCAGAATACAGGACCAAGAAACGTGGTTCCTAAGAAGAGTGTAGAGGTTTACGAGAGAAGGTAGTTAAAGGAAGAGATACAATGACAGATTTAAGAATACATAATGCAAAAGAAAAGAAATGAAAGAAAATTGGCGAAAATGGAAGGAACATAGAGAACGAATGGGCCAACAGAGACGTCCAGTAAAAGCTCTGAGTTGTAAATGTACTGTAAGGAGAAAATAGGAACGCCATATAACACAAGGTTTATCGTAACAGGCAATTTGTGTAATTTATGAAGCGAAGAAGAAGAAAGAGAGAGAATACGCCAACAGGAAATCATGCCAAAGAAGCAAAGACTATATCTCTGACGTCAATTAGTTCCACGTCTTTCGGAGAGACTAGGGAGAAGACGAAGAACAAGTGGTTCAAATGGCTCTGAGCACTATGGGACTCAACATATGAGGTCATCAGTCCCCTAGAACTTAGAACTACTTAAACCTAACTAACCTAATGACATCACACACATCCATTCCCGAGGCAGGATTCGAACCTGCGACCGTAGCGGTCGCGCGGTTCCAGACTGAGGCGCCTAGAACCGCTCGGCCACACCGGCCGGTGACGAAGAACATCAAAATCATGATAGCCGCGCGGGATTAGCCGAGCGGTCTTGGGTGCTGCAGTCCTGGACTGTGGGGCTGGTCCCGGCGGAGGTTCGAGTCTTCCCTCGGCCATGGGTGTGTGTGTTTGTCCTTAGGATAGTTTAGGTTAAGTAGTGTGTAAGCTTACGGACTGATGACCTTGGCAGTTAAGTCCCATAAGATTTCACACATTTG